>NC_053389.1:821236034-821536034 GCF_905171765.1 Bufo bufo
TATCCTCCTACAAGCATGTTCAAGCAAGTACCTATACCACCCCATAAGCGACAGCTTCACAGTGATAGGGTATAACAAACATCAGCAGTAGAGTTGAGCGAACCCGAACTGTAAAGTTCAGGTTCGTACCAAACTTTACGGTGTTCGGCACCCGAACCAGAACATTTCGTTAAAAGTTCGGGTTCGGTGTTCGGGTAATATTAATATACCATCGGATCGGAATTTTCTCCAATCCGATGGTATATTTTAACTTGAAGCGTCCCCATCACCATGGGAACACCTCTATGTTAGAATATACCATCGGATTTGAGTTAGATCACAGAGGCGGTCCCATAGTGATGGGGACGCTTCTAGTTAGAATATACTGAGAATTGTGGACATAACGGCCCCCTATTGCCTGGCAGCACCTGATCTCTTACAGGGGGCTGTGATCCGCACAATTAACCACTCAGGTGCCGCACCTGAGGGGTTAATTGTGCGGATCACAGCCCCCTGTAAGAGATCAGGTGCTGCCAGGCAGCAGGGGGCCAGACCCCCCTCCCTCCTCAGTATTAAAATCATTGGTGGCCAGTGCAGCCCCCCACCATCCCTCCCCAGTTGTAAAATAATTTGTGGCTAGTGCGGCCCCCCACCCCCACCCACCCCCTACTAAAATCATTGGTGGCTAACGCGGCCTCCCCTCTCCCCCCCTAATTAAAATCATTGGTTAACAACCCCCCCCATCATTGGTGGCAGCGGAGCGGCAGTTCCGATCGGAGTCCCAGTTTAATCGCTGGGGCTCCGATCGGTTACCATGGCAGCCAGGACGCTACTGCAGTCCTGGCTGCCATGGTTACTTAGCACTTTTAGCAGCATTATACTTACATGCGCTACTGGTAAGTGACAGGTCTGTGCTATAAGCAATGCACCGCACAGACCTTTCACTTACCAGTAGGAGGAGCGCCGGCCGGCCACAGCGCATGTAAGTATAATGCTGCTAAAAGTGCTAAGTAACCATGGCAGCCAGGACTGCAGTAGCGTCCTGGCTGCCATAGTAACCGATCGGAGCCCCAGCGATTAAACTGGGAGTCCGATCGGAACTTCCGCTCCGCTGCCACCAATGATGGGGGGGAGGGGGGTTGTTAACCTGTGGCCACTGCACCAATTATTTTAATTAGGGGTGGGGGGTGAGAGGGAAGGTCGCACTGGACACCAATGATTTTAATAGGGGGGGGCCGCACTAACCACCAATGATGGGAACGCCTCTGTGTTAGAATATATGAAAAAATCAAGTATATATCATATGATAGTCAAATCGTATACACGTACGTAATTAAGTATCAAAGAATTAAACGTGTTCTGCTAAAAATACCTTTAATATATGGGTAGTAGGCTATAATTGCCCTGGTGAAACTAATTTAAACAGACTAATACTGTGTCAATTCACAGAAACAAAAACAAAATAAATATTTTTTTTCTTCCTTTATCTCAGGTCGAATTTACAGGGAGAAAATATAGGTAACTCTGTTTTAGATATCTGGGTTATTGATGTAAGAGGGATCAAATGTCCCTAATTACAACCCTATAGCTAACTCAGCCCAGGGACACCTCCTAATGGTGGGGGTGCCCTGTCCTCGTGCCTAGACCTATTGTATCCCTAGAACGACCCTATATCCTATAAGGTAGTGCTAGTTTCTAGATAAACCTCTATAGGATACTACAAATGGTTATAAAAAAGGAACACATCCCGACACGTTTCTGCCGCTATGATGGCTCATCAGGGGGTGATGATTCAAGATGTGTCATAAACATAATAGATGTAGTTTAAATAAAAAAAGATCATAGATAAAGATCAAAAAGAATAAGTAATACTTAGCTCCCTTGAGGTTAGTAATAAATGTCCACATCAGAAGGATATGCCTACAGGATCATAATATAAAACAGGTATTACAGATAATGTGTTGAGTCAAACAATAGAGCATATCGATAATGTGCATAAAGTCACTTACTGATGTGGGTCCTGACCAGTCTAACGCCATCCGATATGGGAGCTAACACGGCTGGATTCTAGTGGATGCGCAAGTTTATTTAAAGCCTGCCGCCTTCCCTAACTATCCGGCGTCATTTCCGGTAATGTGACAGTCAAATGGACGTCACATCCGGCTTTTGGAGCGCATTGGAGGACGTCATATCCGGAACTTGAGATGTACGGAAATAATGAGTGAGTTGGACCGCATGCTGAGGTTATATCCTTCATTTGGAACGCATCTTATCGCTATCTGTGAATATTACTGACTACAGGTCTCTATATTGCCTGTATCAAAGTACAATAGCTTAAATTGTTCCTAGGGCGCATCCATTAATGGAATTCTATGAAATACCAGCCATATATTTTTTTTTTGTTTGGTTTTATGTAAATAGATGAAGACGAAAATTTAGTAGTTGCTGTTATATATAAACAGTAATGATGGGAGAGGACAGGGTCACCCAAATTATAGTGACTGATCAAATCCGATCCCAAAGATATATTATGGCTAGATAAAATGTCATAATAAATAAAACGGCACTTCACGTGCCAATCGACCCAGCTTGGGGCTCGTATTAATACAGGAGGTAGAAACAGGATTAGAAACCGTCAAGAGAAAAGAACGGGTCATAGAAAACAAGTATAGGTAAGTCTCTCATTGAGACCCATTGGCGACTGGGACTGAAAGCGATATATCCATTCTGTTTCTTTTTGCAGAATTTTTCGGTCCCAGTCGCCTTTCCTCAAAGGTAGAGGGATAGTCTCAATTGCAGAGAAAATAATGGACTTTGCGTTGCCATTGTGATGTTCATTCACATGGTTAGCAATGGGTGTGTCCTTGTGTTTGGCTATATCGTTTACGTGTTCGCAGATACGTCGTCTAAGGTCTCTAAAGGTTTTGCCAATGTAATCCTTTGGACACAAACATTGTCCTATATAAATTACACCTTTAGTTTTGCAGTTGATAAAATCCTTTACAGTGTGGATGTATTTGGTTACTGAGCAAGTCACCGTCTTGGTAGGACGGATATAATTGCAGGCCTTACAGGTCCCGCACTTGAAAACACCCATTGGTTTTCTGTCTAGCCAGGTGCCTTCTTTAGAAGGCCCGGGGGAATGGCTATGCACTAGTCTGTCCTTAAGGCTTCTCCCTCTCCTATAGGTATATAAGTGGATAGGGAGATATCACCTTGGAAAGATCAGTGTCCATCGTCAGGATGGGCCAGTGAGTCTTGAGAATGGCTCTGACATTTTTGTTTGCGGCATCATAGGTCGAGATGATCCGGATAGGGTTGTCAGTTATTTCTTTTTGTCTGGGTACCAGCAATTCGCTTCTGTCTTTATGTGCTGCCACTTTAAAGGCTTCTTTTAAAACAGGTTGGGGGTAACCCCTTTGTAGGAGTCTATTTTGGAGCTTCTTTAATTCATGATAAAATGACTCATTGTTGGAGCAGTTCCTGTGCATGCGCAGGTATTGACCCTTTGGGATCCCTCTTTTTACAGCTGGTGGATGATGACTTGTCCAGTGGAGGATGTTATTTGTTGCTGTTGGTTTTCTAAAAACCGTGGTGGTGAGGTTTCCATCTTGTTTTTTAACTTCAACATCCAGGAATGTAGTGGAGACTGGTTGTAGGTCGTATGTGAACCCGAGTCCAACATGTGTTAGAATATACTGTCGGATCTGAGTTTTCACGATCGTGAAAACTCAGATTTGAAAAAGCTAATACTATTATTTTCCGTTATAACCATGTTATAACGGAAAATAATAAAGTGAAGTTCGGGTCCCCATTGACTTCAATGGGGTTCTGGTTCGGGTCCAAGTTCGGATCAAGTTCGGGTCCCGAACCAGAATTTTTTTTTAAAGTTCGGCCGAACTCTCCAAACCCGAACATCTAGGTGTTCGCTCAACTCTAATCAGCAGCATGCTATATAAAGTGCCAAGTGCATATCCAACATGTGGAGGCAAGAGGATAAAACAGGTTGTAGTATACTCAGAGAAGGTCCCAGACCTTCTCTGGTTACTATACTACAACCTTTTATCCTCTTGCCTCCACATGTTGGATATGCACTTGGCACTTTATATAGCATGCTGCTGATGTTTGTTATACCCTATCACTGTGAAGCTGTCGCTTATAGGGTGGTATAAGTACTTGCTTGAACATGCTTGTAGGAGGATAGCAGTCTTATCAATATTTCCATTGATTATTGGGTCCCTATTTTTGTCCTGTGTATTTTATCGCCTATGTCTATTTTATTATATGTATTAATAAAAGAGGTACTTAGTTTCATACTACCATGTTTGTCGTGCACAATTAATTGGTGAGGCTTATAGTACAGCATTGTGCATGGCACTTTAGCTTTATAAACTATATCTTATAGGTGTAGCACTTTTCTCTATTGATGACCCATCCTCTGAATTAGGTCATCAATATCAGATTGTGATATTGATGACCTATCCCGATAGGTCATCAAGATAAAAAGAGAGCAACCCATTTAATCCTGAGAAATTTAAGTTTAAATCTGATACAGTTAAAAACAATGAGTCAAACTGAAACACCCCTGATGAGGCTGGTGCACAATGTTCATTGGATTGCTGGACAGTGGGAGCAGAAACTAGTATAAAGAGTGTCGGGAAGTGTGAATGCTGTTGGTAGCACTTTATTTGTGCTGTTGCATGAGGAATAGAACATGCCCATAATGAATTAAATTTGATATTATTGGATGATATACAGTTAGGTCCATATATATATTTTGACACTGACACAAATTTAGTTTCTTTACCTGTTTTCTAAAACATATTCAAGTTATAGTTATATAATGGACATGAGCATAAATTCCAGACTTTCAGCTTTCATTTGAGGGTATCCACATTAAAATTGGATGAAGCGTTTAGGAGTTTTAGCTCTATTACATGTGGCACCCTGTTTTTAAAGGGACCAAAGTTGACAATTGACTCAAAGGCTGTTTCATGGGCAGTTGTGGGCAATTCCTTCATTATTTCATTCTCAATTAAGCACATAAAAGGCCTGGAGTTGATTTCAGGTGCGGTGCTTGCATTTTTAAGATTTTGCTGAGAAGTAAACATGTGGTCAAAAGAGCTCTCCATGCAGTTGAAACAAGCCATCCTTCTTCTGCAAAACAGAAAAAAAAAATCTGAGAAACTACTACACTATTAGAAGTGAGAAAATCTACCGTTTGTTACATCCTGAAAAAGAAAGAACTAGTGACCTCAACAATACAAAAAGACCTGGACACTCACGGAAGACAATAGTGGTGGATGATCGCAGAATAATTACCATGGTGAAGAGAAACCCCTTCACAACAGCCAACCAAGTGAACAACACTCTCCAGGATATAGGCGTATCAATATCCAAATCTAACATAAAGAGAAGACTGCATGAAAGTAAATACGGAGGGTTCACTGCACGGTGCAAGCCACTCATAAGCCTCAAGAATAAGAAGGCTAGATTGGACTTTGCTAAAAAAAAAAATCTTAAAAAACCAGCACACTTCTGAAAGAACATTCTTTGGACAGATCAACCTCTACCAGAATGATAGAAAGAAAAAAGTATGGCGAAGGCATGGTACAGCTCATGATCCAAAACATACCACATCATCTGTGAAACACTGCGGAGGCAGTGTGATGGCTTGGGCATGCATGGCTGCCAGTGGCACTGGGTCCCTAGTGTTTATTGATGATGTGACACAGGACAGAAGCAGCCGGATGAATTCTGGGGTTTTCAGAGACATACTTTGTGCTCAAATCCAGAACTTTCATAATACAGATGGACAATGATCAAAAACATAAAGCCAAAGCAACCCAGGAGTTTATTAAAGCAAAGAAGTAAAATATTCTTGAATGGCTGAGTCAGTCACCGGATCTGAACCCAAGAGCATTTCACTTGTTAAAGACGAAACTTCAGACAGAAAGGCCCACAAACAAACGGCAACTGAAAACCGCTGCAGTAAAAGCCTGGTGATGTCCATGAGTTCAAGACTTCAGGCAATGAATGCCTGAAGCAGCCACTGGCGTGGTGAAAAGACACCAAGCTCCCCAGAACCTGTCCTGCTGAAGAGTTCGTACAGGTAGTCGTTAACGGCATGTTGCATGTTAAAATTTTATTTTAGGCCACGGGAGTACGGGCTCCAAAAATTAGGCATTCACCTGACAGAAAGGAACTTGTGATTATGTGTCTGGAGGTACATTAGGCGGTAAATGGCTAAAAATTTTACTGTCGGCCAGTACAGGCCCCAAAAATTAGGCATTCACCTAACATAGTAACATAGTACATAAGGCCGAAAAAAGATTTGTCCATCCAGTTCGGCCTGTTATCCTGCAAGTTGATCCAGAGGAAGGCAAAAAAACCCTGTGAGGTAGAAGCCAATTTTCCTCACTTTAGGGGAATAAAAAATTCCTTCCCAACTCCAATCAAGCAATCAGAATAACTCCCTGGATCAACGACCCCTCTCTAGTAGCTATAACCTGTAATATTATTACACTCCAGAAACACATCCAGGCCCCTCTTGAATTCCTTTATTGTACTCACCATCACCACCTCCTCAGGCAGAGAGCTCCATAGTCTCACTGCTCTTACCGTAAAGAATCCTCTTCTATGTTTGTGTACAAACCTTCTTTCCTCCAGACGCAGAGGATGTCCCCTCGTCACAGTCACAGTCCTGGGGATAAATAGATGATGGGATAGATCTCTGTACTGACCCCTGATATATTTATACATAGTAATTAGATCTCCCCTCAGTCGTCTTTTTTCTAACGTGAATAACCCTAATGTTGATAATCTTTCAGGGTACTGTAGTTGCCCCATTCCAGTTATTACTTTAGTTGCCCTCCTCTGGACCCTCTCCAGCTCTGCTATGTCTGCCTTGTTTACAGGAGCCCAGAACTGTACACAGTACTCCATGTGTGGTCTGACTAATGATTTGTAAAGTAGTAGGAATATGTTCCCATCACGGGCATCTATGCCCCTTTTGATGCAACCCATTATCTTATTGGCCTTGGCAGCAGCTGCCTGACACTGTTTTTTGCAGCTTAGTTTGCTGTTTATTAAAATTCCTAGATCCTTTTCCATGTCAGTGTTACCGAGTGTTTTACCATTTAGTATGTATGGGTGACTTGCATTATTCCTTCCCATGTGCATAACTTTACATTTGTCAGTGTTAAACCTCATCTGCCACTTATCTGCCCAAGGCTCCAATCTATCCAGATCCCTCTGTAGTAGTATACTGTCCTCTTCAGTGTAAATTACTTTACACAGTTTAGTGTCATCTGCGAAAATTGATATTTTACTATGCAAGCCTTCTACGAGATCATTAATAAATATATTGAAGAGAATAGGGCCCAATGTGATTCTGTGGCTGGAGGTACATTAGGCAGCTAATGGATAAAAATAGAACTGTAGACCACTGGAGTAGAGGCCCCAAAAATTAGGCATTAACCTGACACAAAAGAACTTGTGATTCTGTGGCTGGAGGTACTAATTAGGCAGTAACTGGATAACATTTTTACAGTAGGCCACTTTAGTACAGGCCCCATAAATGTGGCATTCACCGGACAGATGTGGCTGGAGGTACATTAGGCGTTCACTGGATAAAATTTTTACTATTGACCACGGGAGTACAGGCCCCAAAAATTAGGCATTCACCTGTCACAAAAGAACTTGTGATTCTGTGGCTAGTGGTACATTGGGCGGTCAGTTGATAAAAATTGCACTGTAGGCCACTGCAGTAGAGGCCCCAAAAATTAGGCTTTCACCTGACAGAAAAGGTCTTTTATGCCACTGTATAAACATAAAACAAGGACCATTCTTTGTTCTGGGTGGTGGCGGATATGTGTGGGCTGGCATGAGGAAATTCAATTACACGTGGTGGTCACAGGTGTTGAATTCCTCCGAGATCCATGCCTCATTTATTTTTAGAAATGTGAGGTAGTCCACACTGTCGTGAGCTAGGCGAGTGCGCTTATCGGTCACGATCTCCCCTGCTGTGCTGAACGTTCTTTCGGACAGGACACTCGACGAGGGGCAAGCCAAGAGCTCCATGGCAAAATGTGCTAGCTCTGGCCACAGGTCAAGCCTGCACACTCAGTAGTCCAGGGGTTCCTCGCTTCTCAGAGCGACCACAACGGCCGTTAACTCAATGTAGTCGGATACCTGTCTGTCTAGACGTTCCCTGAAGCTGCATCCGGAGGGTGTCTCTCGATGGGTTGGCTGCAAGAATGATCTTATATCTGAAGTGACCAACACATCTTCAAACCGCCCTCTTCTTGCAGACACGGTAGGATTGGTACCCGTAACTGTTTCGCATCTCTCGCAGCAAGGCCTGGAAATGCTGCATTCTGCCAGCCATCTGTGATGCTGGTAACATGTCCACCATTTTGTGTTTGTACCGGGGGTCTAAATACGTTGCCACCCAGTACTGGTCTTTGCCCTTTATGCTTTTTATACAGAGGTCCCTCTGCAGACACTGGAGCATAAAGGCCCCCATTTTGCACTAAATTGGAAGTCGTGGAGCGCCCTGGCTCCTGCTCATCGCCCAGGAGAATGTCGGCCTCAGTCTCCTCCCCCCAGCCACGGACAACACCATGGATCCCCAAAAAGTTTGAAGTCCCCCTCAAAGCCTGCTTTTCTTGCTCCTCCTCCCCCCAGCCACCATCCTTCTCTGACTCCTCTTCAGACTCCTGCTGAGTTGTCTCAGATGGAGTAGCCCCCCTGGGAATTTAACCAGCATTGCAACTTCCTGCTCCTGCTCATCGAAAGCTTGATAAGTGACACAACGCAATGCACGCTTTAGAAAAAAGGCATAAGGAACGATGTCACTGATAGTGCCCTGGCTGCGACTAACCAGTTTGGTGATCTCATCAAACGGCCACAGAAGTCTGCATGTGTCGCGCATGAGCAGCCACTGGCGTGGTGAAAAGAAACCAAGCTCCCCAGAACCTGTCCTGCTGCAGAGTTCGTACAGGTAGTCGTTAACGGCATGTCAAGTATATACAAGGTGGAGTTCCAGCACGTCGGGCTGTCACAAACCAGAAGTCTGACGGGCAAGTGGTGTCGCCGCTGAAAGTCAGCAAGGCGAGCCATGGCCGTGTAAGATCTTCTAAAATGGCCAGAGATTTTCCTGCGTTGACAGCACAGGCTCCATTGTCAGCATCTGACACGTTAAAAAAAAGCCCACACTGCTGAGCCATGTGCCAGAGTCCTGGAAGCACCAGAAGTGACCGTGCATGGTGGATGGCTAGCTCCAGATACATTTGCAGTCTGCTTTTTGCCTCCTGTGCCCTGCGAGCTGTGCCTGCTTCTCCTCCTTCTTCTCCCTCTCTGCTGCTCCGTCTCTCCCTCTAAAATCCCCTCCTCTTCCTCTCTTTTGCGCACCCAAGTGATGCCCATTGACACGTCATCATCCTCACCTTTACCACCACTGACATCTGAGATCTCGGAGTAGGCAGCAACAGTGTGGACCTCCCTCCTTGGGCTGATCTGGGTACTGTCATCAGACCGCTGGGTGGCGGCTGTTGCTATCTCCTCTTTCTCATCCGATGTCAAGAATCAGGTAAGGGAATGGATAGGAAAAAAATTCCTCTGACTTGTGTTGAGGGGCTATGGTGGTGGTGATGGTAGTGGTGGATTTGGGGGTGCACATAGCATAGAGTGAGGAGGGTGCTGAAGCGGAAGGGTGAGTGAGCCACTTAACCAACTCTGGTGTGTCCTTTGAAGTAATTGCACGTGCCCTTTCCAACTTCCCACTTAGACTCTGGCCTGGTGCACCTTCCCAACCCCTACCACCCCTGCGGAACCGCCTCTCTCTTCCTCTGCGTGTCATTTTCAAAATTATTCTGTGCCGAAGTCCCTAGAGAAGAGCAGTATTTGTGTAAGCAGGTATATTGCAGGCCGCAATCAATATTTTGTGGAAGCAGTTACATCTCAACCCTTAATAAGTTTTTTGGGGAAGCAGGTATAACACACCCCGCAATCAGTTTTTTTGGGGGGCAACTTGTATATAACACCCGTTGCAATTAGTTGTTCCAATAGCGTTTGTCCCTCTATACAGCTGCGGTATCACAGTAGAACTGCACAAAAGTGCTGCACAGGTAAAATGCACTATATAGAAAATATATTATAGGTACATATATCTCACCCCTGCCTCAACCTGTTTTTTGGGGGGTCTACAGGTATATCACACCCGTTGCAATTAGTTGTTCTGATACCGCTTGAACCTTTATATCGCTGCGGTATCACAGCAGAACCACACCCAACTGCTGCAAAGTTCAAATGCACTATATATAGAAAGTACAGCCAGGTCCATAAATATTGGGACATTGACACAATTCTAACATTTTTGGCTCTATACACCACCACAAAAGATTTGAAATGAAATAAACAAGATGTGTTTTAACTGCAGACTGTCAGCTTTAATTTGAGGGCATTTACATCAAAATCAGGTGAACGGTGTAGGAATTACAACAGTTTGCATATGTGCCTCCCACTTCTTAAGAAACCAAAGGTAATGGGACAATTGGCTTCTCAGCTGTTCCATGGCCAGGTGTGTGTTATTACCTTATTATCCCAATTACAATGAGCAGCTAAAAAGTCCAGAGTTCATTTCAAGTGTGCTATTTGCATTTGGAATCTGTTGCTGTGAACTCTCAAGATGAGATCCAAAGAGCTGTCACTATCAGTGAAGCAAGCCATCATTAGGCTGAAAAACAAAACAAACCCATCAGAGAGATAGCAGAAACATTAGGCATGGCCAAAACAACTGTTTGGAACATTCTTACAAAGAAGAAATGCACCGGTGAGCTCAGCAACACCAAAAGACCCGGAAGACAACTGTGGTGGATGACCGAAAAATTCTTTCCTTGGTGAAGAAAACACCCTTCGCAACAGTTGGCCAGATCAAAAACACTCTCCAGGAGGTAGGTGTATGTGTGTCAAAGTAAACAGTCAAGAGAAGACTTCACTAGAGTGAATACAGAGGGTTCACCACTGTCACGGAACCATGAACCAGACGTACAACAAGAGATAAGTGAAAATAAGAAGGCTTTATTGAAAATCAAGCTGTAAAGCAAAAGTCCAAACGGATGGCGAAACCGAAGCAGAGTCTTTGCGAAGCCAGAGGTCAGGAACCAGAAGGGTAGTCAGACGAAGCCAGGATCAGGAAAAAGCAGGGTAGTCAGACGAAGCCAGGATCAGGAACCAGCAGGGTAGTCAGACGAAACCAGGATCAGGAACCAGAAGCAGCAGCAGTCTTAGAAGCATGTGAACACAGGAGGACCAAGCAAGGAACTGAAGCCACAGACCTCCTATATATATGAGCTAGGCATCCAGCTCCTCCCAGTGGGAAGGAGGAGCCGCAGGGTGGGAGGCTACAAGAAACCCAGAAACCAAGATGGCCGCCAGCACATGTCAAACGAAGGAGAACAGCAAGAAGGTAAGACCATGACAGTACCTCCCCCTCAAGGGCCCCTCCTCCGCGGAGTAAAGAACGGTTTCTGAGGGAAGCGTGCGTGGAAGGCTCGGAGCAAGGCAGGAGCATGGACATCTGCGGAGGGAACCCAGGAACGCTCCTCTGGACCATAACCACGCCAATGGACCAAAAACTGCACCCGACCACGGACCAGGCGTGAGTCCAGGATATTGCTCACCTCATACTCCTCACGATTGCCCACTTGGACCGGACGAGGCCGAGGAACCGAGGAAGTGAAACGATTACACACCAGTGGCTTCAACAGGGAGACATGAAACACGTTGGAGATCCGCATGCCAGGAGGAAGCGCAAGGGCATAGGCTACCGGGTTTACCCTGCGAAGCACTCGGAAGGGACCAACAAAGCGAGGCGCCAGCTTGGGAGTGGGCACTCGAAGGTTGAGGTTGCGGGTGGACAACCATACACGGTCTCCGACCTGGTAGGAAGGAGCAGGCGCTCGTCTGCGATCAGCCTGGAGTCTCTGGCGCTGTGCAGAGACCTCAAGGGACTTCTGGATCTGTACCCAAGAAGCACGTAGGACGGAAAGGTGATCCTCCACAGCCGGAATATCCTGGGGAGAGAATACCTCCGGTAACACGGCAGGTTGGAACCCATAATTGGCCATGAAGGGAGACGTCCCAGAGGAAGAGTTCACCGCCGTGTTCCTGGCAAACTCAGCCCAAGGCAGGAGGTCAACCCAATTGTCTTGGTGATCGGAGACATAGCAACGAAGGAATTGCTCCAAGGCCTGATTGGATCGTTCTGCGGCCCCATTGGACTGAGGGTGGTAGGCCGAGGAGAAGGAGAGATGAATCCCCAACTGGGAGCAAAAGGCGCGCCAGAACCTGGACACAAACTGACTCCCCCGATCCGACACAATCTCCTTGGGCAAACCGTGCAACCGGAAGACCTCCCTGGCAAAAATCGTGGCCAACTCTTGTGCAGAGGGTAACTTCTTGAGAGGAACACAGTGGCACATTTTGGAAAACCGATCCACAATCATGAGAATGACCATATGGCCTCGGGATGCAGGGAGGTCCACAATGAAATCCATCCCCAGGTGTGACCATGGGCGCTCCCCGGTGGCTATGGGTTGCAGAAGGCCCAACGGAAGGTGCCGAGGGGACTTACTCTGGACACAAACGGAGCATGCCGCTACATATGCGGCGATGTCGGAACGTAGGGAAGGCCACCAGAACAGACGTGAAACAGCCCAGGACAGCTGATTCTTTCCAGGATGCCCCGCGGTCTTGGAGTTATGGTAGGTTCGCAACAACCGAGTGCGCAACTCCTCAGGCACAAAACATCTGCCGTTGGGTCTCCCAGAGGGAGCACCAGATTGAGCCGCCAAAATCTGCTCACCCAGGGGAGAGGTCAGGCTGGTGCGAATGGCGGCCAGGATCTGATTCGGAGGTATGACCGAAGTCGGAATCGACTCCTCCCTGGACAGCTCGGAGTACTGCCGTGATAAGGCATCCGCCCTGATGTTCTTGGAACCGGGTAGGTAGGAGACCACGTAATTAAAACGTGACAAGAACAGAGCCCATCTGGCCTGACGTGGTGTCAATCTCTTGGCCTCAGAAAGGTAGGTCAGATTCTTGTGGTCCGTCAGGATGAGGACCGGAACCACCGAACCCTCGAGCAAGTGCCTCCATTCTTTAAGGGCCTGCACGATGGCCAATAACTCCCTGTCACCAATCTGATAGTTGCACTCCGCGGAAGACAGTTTCCGGGAGTAAAACCCACAAGGAAGCAGAGGACCCTCTGGTGTTCTACGCTGAGACAGAAGGGCGCCTACTCCCGTCTCAGACGCGTCCACCTCGAGGACAAAGGGCAACCCAGGGTTGGGATGCGACAGAATCGGAGCCGACACAAAGGCGGACTTTAGAGCCTCAAAAGCTCGGATGGCCTCGAGCGGCCAGACCTGGGAATTACTGCCCTTCCTGGTCAGATCCGTGAGAGGCTTGGCTAGCATGGAAAAGTCCCTGATGAACTTCCGATAATAATTGGCGAAGCCCAAAAAGCGCTGCAGGGAACGAAGACCACTGGGCTGGGGCCACTGTAAGACAGCCGAAACCTTCTCAGGATCCATGGAGAACCCCTCAGCGGAAATGATGTAACCTAAGAAGGTTACCTGGGATCGGTGAAATTCGCATTTCTCAAGCTTACCGAACAGCTTGTTCTCTCGTAACCGTTGCAACACTCGTCTGACATCCAGAATGTGGGCCTCCATGGATTCAGAATATACCAAGATGTCATCCAAATAGACCACCACACACTGCTGCAACAGGTCACGGAAAACATCGTTGATGGATTCCTGAAAGACTGCGGGCGCATTGCACAACCCAAAGGGCATAACCAAGGATTCATAATGACCGGTCCTGGTGTTAAACGCGGTCTTCCACTCATCGCCCGCCTTGATCCTTACCAGGTTATATGCCGCCCTCAGGTCGAGTTTGGTAAAGACCGTGGCCCCTTTAAGGCGATCGAACAGCTCGGAAATCAAGGGTATCGGGTAAGCGTTCTTGATCGTGATGCGATTGAGACCCCTGTAATCGATGCAAGGCCTCAACTCACCGCCCTTCTTTTTCACAAAGAAAAATCCAGCCCCTGCCGGGGACGAGGATTTGCGAATGTGTCCGCGTGAAAGCGCCTCCCTCACGTACTCCTCCATGGCCTCATTCTCCGCTACCGACAGTGGATAGACTTTGCCACGAGGAGGAACGGCACCAGATTGTAACTCTATGGCACAATCGTATGGGCGGTGCGGAGGTAGGGCAACCGCGCGCACCTTATCGAATACATCCCGGTACTCCTCGTATTCAGGAGGCAACAGAGAGTCCGAGGAAGTACACAGCAACTTGACAGACCCATGGATGCAACTAGCCCCACACTGCGGTGACCACGAGAGGATCTCGGCCGATCTCCAATCGAAAGTCGGATTATGCTTCTGGAGCCATGGGTACCCCAAGACCACCGAGTAGTGTGGAGACGAAATAACCTGGAGGCAGACCGACTCTCTGTGAACGGCACCAATGGCTATCCCCACTGGAAGGGTCTCATGAGTCACGTGTGGCGGCAGAAGGGGTCTGCCGTCTATCGCCTCAAGAGCCAGTGGGGAACCTCGAACCTGCAGAGGAATGGAATTGGCGGCAGCGAACACACTATCAATGAACAAACCACCAGCACCAGAGTCCACCAACGCCTGGGTCGTCACCGAGCCCCCGACCCAGGAGAGGACAACAGTGATCAGTGGTTTGTCAACACGGGAAACCGGGGACGAGGAGACTCCACCCAAGATCTGCCCCCGACAGGATCTCAGGTACGAGCGTTTCCCGGACGGTTCGGACATGCCAACCGAAAATGCCCACCGAGACCACAGTACATGCATCGGCCCTCGCGTCTCCGGAGTACCCTCTCCCCCTCGGACAGGCGAGCAAACCCCAGCTGCATGGGTTCACCCCCAGACAAGTCATCCCCAGGAGGCGTGGGAGGAGAGGGAGGCACGGGTGGGACAGCAAACGTAGGCGCCAATCTGTTAGAAGACCTCCGCAGGCTCTCCTTAAAGGAAGGTCTCTCCCTGAGTCTGGTGTCAATCAAAATCAGGAAAGAAATAAGAGACTCGAGCTCCACTGGTAGGTCCTTAGCTGCAACCTCATCCTTCAAGGCATCCGAGAGACCATGAGAGAAAGCAGCGACCAGAGCCTCATTATTCCAGCCCACCTCTGCTGCCAGGGTACGAAACTCAATGGCGTATTCAGCTACGGATCGTGAACCCTGTCTGATGGACATAAGGAGCTTCGCAGCAGAGGCAGCACGAGCCGGCACATCGAATACCTTCCGAAGAGAAGCAACAAAACCGGAAAACTCGGCAACCACCGGATTGTTGTTCTCCCATAAAGGGCTGGCCCAGGCCAAGGCCTTGTCCGAGAGCAGCGAGATCAAGAAGCCCACCTTTGATCTCTCAGTAGGAAAGGCATGTGGCAGCAACTCGAAATAAATGCCCACCTGGTTAAGGAAACCTCTGCACTGAGTTGGCTCTCCCCCAAAGCGCTGTGGAAGAGGGGCAGAACCGGTCATACCCCGAAACACCGCAGGCGCAACAACAGGTGTCGGGGTAGACTCTGGCGCAACAACCGGAGCGGCAGTAGGAGCGGGCCCAGGAGCGACAACCGACCCATCGGCAACGGGAGCGAAATGAGCCGTGCGTTCAAGCAGGGTTTGCAACGCCACAGCGAACCGACCCAACAGGTGATCCTGCTGATCAAGTCTGGCAACCAGCGTGGGTAACGAGGATGGCCCTGTACCGTCAGAATTCATGGCTTGGTCCGACTCCTAATGTCACGGAACCATGAACCAGACGTACAACAAGAGATAAGTGAAAATAAGAAGGCTTTATTGAAAATCAAGCTGTAAAGCAAAAGTCCAAACGGATGGCGAAACCGAAGCAGAGTCTTTGCGAAGCCAGAGGTCAGGAACCAGAAGGGTAGTCAGACGAAGCCAGGATCAGGAAAAAGCAGGGTAGTCAGACGAAGCCAGGATCAGGAACCAGCAGGGTAGTCAGACGAAACCAGGATCAGGAACCAGAAGCAGCAGCAGTCTTAGAAGCATGTGAACACAGGAGGACCAAGCAAGGAACTGAAGCCACAGACCTCCTATATATATGAGCTAGGCATCCAGCTCCTCCCAGTGGGAAGGAGGAGCCGCAGGGTGGGAGGCTACAAGAAACCCAGAAACCAAGATGGCCGCCAGCACATGTCAAACGAAGGAGAACAGCAAGAAGGTAAGACCATGACAGTACCTCCCCCTCAAGGGCCCCTCCTCCGCGGAGTAAAGAACGGTTTCTGAGGGAAGCGTGCGTGGAAGGCTCGGAGCAAGGCAGGAGCATGGACATCTGCGGAGGGAACCCAGGAATGCTCCTCTGGACCATAACCACGCCAATGGACCAAAAACTGCACCCGACCACGGACCAGGCGTGAGTCCAGGATATTGCTCACCTCATACTCCTCACGATTGCCCACTTGGACCGGACGAGGCCGAGGAACCGAGGAAGTGAAACGATTACACACCAGTGGCTTCAACAGGGAGACATGAAACACGTTGGAGATCCGCATGCCAGGAGGAAGCGCAAGGGCATAGGCTACCGGGTTTACCCTGCGAAGCACTCGGAAGGGACCAACAAAGCGAGGCGCCAGCTTGGGAGTGGGCACTCGAAGGTTGAGGTTGCGGGTGGACAACCATACACGGTCTCCGACCTGGTAGGAAGGAGCAGGCGCTCGTCTGCGATCAGCCTGGAGTCTCTGGCGCTGCGCAGAGACCTCAAGGGACTTCTGGATCTGTACCCAAGAAGCACGTAGGACGGAAAGGTGATCCTCCACAGCCGGAATATCCTGGGGAGAGAATACCTCCGGTAACACGGCAGGTTGGAACCCATAATTGGCCATGAAGGGAGACGTCCCAGAGGAAGAGTTCACCGCCGTGTTCCTGGCAAACTCAGCCCAAGGCAGGAGGTCAACCCAATTGTCTTGGTGATCGGAGACATAGCAACGAAGGAATTGCTCCAAGGCCTGATTGGATCGTTCTGCGGCCCCATTGGACTGAGGGTGGTAGGCCGAGGAGAAGGAGAGATGAATCCCCAACTGGGAGCAAAAGGCGCGCCAGAACCTGGACACAAACTGACTCCCCCGATCCGACACAATCTCCTTGGGCAAACCGTGCAACCGGAAGACCTCCCTGGCAAAAATCGTGGCCAACTCTTGTGCAGAGGGTAACTTCTTGAGAGGAACACAGTGGCACATTTTGGAAAACCGATCCACAATCATGAGAATGACCGTATGGCCTCGGGATGCAGGGAGGTCCACAATGAAATCCATCCCCAGGTGTGACCATGGGCGCTCCCCGGTGGCTATGGGTTGCAGAAGGCCCAACGGAAGGTGCCGAGGGGACTTACTCTGGGCACAAACGGAGCATGCCGCTACATATGCGGCGATGTCGGAACGTAGGGAAGGCCACCAGAACAGACGTGAAACAGCCCAGGACAGCTGATTCTTTCCAGGATGCCCCGCGGTCTTGGAGTTATGGTAGGTTCGCAACAACCGAGTGCGCAACTCCTCAGGCACAAAACATCTGCCGTTGGGTCTCCCAGAGGGAGCACCAGATTGAGCCGCCAAAATCTGCTCACCCAGGGGAGAGGTCAGGCTGGTGCGAATGGCGGCCAGGATCTGATTCGGAGGTATGACCGAAGTCGGAATCGACTCCTCCCTGGACAGCTCGGAGTACTGCCGTGATAAGGCATCCGCCCTGATGTTCTTGGAACCGGGTAGGTAGGAGACCACGTAATTAAAACGTGACAAGAACAGAGCCCATCTGGCCTGACGTGGTGTCAATCTCTTGGCCTCAGAAAGGTAGGTCAGATTCTTGTGGTCCGTCAGGATGAGGACCGGAACCACCGAACCCTCGAGCAAGTGCCTCCATTCTTTAAGGGCCTGCACGATGGCCAATAACTCCCTGTCACCAATCTGATAGTTGCACTCCGCGGAAGACAGTTTCCGGGAGTAAAACCCACAAGGAAGCAGAGGACCCTCTGGTGTTCTACGCTGAGACAGAAGGGCGCCTACTCCCGTCTCAGACGCGTCCACCTCGAGGACAAAGGGCAACCCAGGGTTGGGATGCGACAGAATCGGAGCCGACACAAAGGCGGACTTTAGAGCCTCAAAAGCTCGGATGGCCTCGAGCGGCCAGACCTGGGAATTACTGCCCTTCCTGGTCAGATCCGTGAGAGGCTTGGCTAGCATGGAAAAGTCCCTGATGAACTTCCGATAATAATTGGCGAAGCCCAAAAAGCGCTGCAGGGAACGAAGACCACTGGGCTGGGGCCACTGTAAGACAGCCGAAACCTTCTCAGGATCCATGGAGAACCCCTCAGCGGAAATGATGTAACCTAAGAAGGTTACCTGGGATCGGTGAAATTCGCATTTCTCAAGCTTACCGAACAGCTTGTTCTCTCGTAACCGTTGCAACACTCGTCTGACATCCAGAATGTGGGCCTCCATGGATTCAGAATATACCAAGATGTCATCCAAATAGACCACCACACACTGCTGCAACAGGTCACGGAAAACATCGTTGATGAATTCCTGAAAGACTGCGGGCGCATTGCACAACCCAAAGGGCATAACCAAGGATTCATAATGACCGGTCCTGGTGTTAAACGCGGTCTTCCACTCATCGCCCGCCTTGATCCTTACCAGGTTATATGCCGCCCTCAGGTCGAGTTTGGTAAAGACCGTGGCCCCTTTAAGGCGATCGAACAGCTCGGAAATCAAGGGTATCGGGTAAGCGTTCTTGATCGTGATGCGATTGAGACCCCTGTAATCGATGCAAGGCCTCAACTCACCGCCCTTCTTTTTTACAAAGAAAAATCCAGCCCCTGCCGGGGACGAGTATTTGCGAATGTGTCCGCGTGAAAGCGCCTCCCTCACGTACTCCTCCATGGCCTCATTCTCCGCTACCGACAGTGGATAGACTTTGCCACGAGGAGGAACGGCACCAGATTGTAACTCTATGGCACAATCGTATGGGCGGTGCGGAGGTAGGGCAACCGCGCGCACCTTATCGAATACATCCCGGTACTCCTCGTATTCAGGAGGCAACAGAGAGTCCGAGGAAGTACACAGCAACTTGACAGACCCATGGATGCAACTAGCCCCACACTGCGGTGACCACGAGAGGATCTCGGCCGATCTCCAATCGAAAGTCGGATTATGCTTCTGGAGCCATGGGTACCCCAAGACCACCGAGTAGTGTGGAGACGAAATAACCTGGAGGCAGACCGACTCTCTGTGAATGGCACCAATGGCTATCCCCACTGGAAGGGTCTCATGAGTCACGTGTGGCGGCAGAAGGGGTCTGCCGTCTATCGCCTCAAGAGCCAGTGGGGAACCTCGAACCTGCAGAGGAATGGAATTGGCGGCAGCGAACACACTATCAATGAACAAACCACCAGCACCAGAGTCCACCAACGCCTGGGTCGTCACCGAGCCCCCGACCCACGAGAGGACAACAGTGATCAGTGGTTTGTCAACACGGGAAACCGGGGACGAGGAGACTCCACCCAAGATCTGCCCCCGACAGGATCTCAGGTACGAGCGTTTCCCAGACGGTTCGGACATGCCAACCGAAAATGCCCACCGAGACCACAGTACATGCATCGGCCCTCGCGTCTCCGGAGTACCCTCTCCCCCTCGGACAGGCGAGCAAACCCCAGCTGCATGGGTTCACCCCCAGACAAGTCCTCCCCAGGAGGCGTGGGAGGAGAGGGAGGCACGGGTGGGACAGCAAACGTAGGCGCCAATCTGTTAGAAGACCTCCGCAGGCTCTCCTTAAAGGAAGGTCTCTCCCTGAGTCTGGTGTCAATCAAAATCAGGAAAGAAATAAGAGACTCGAGCTCCACTGGTAGGTCCTTAGCTGCAACCTCATCCTTCAAGGCATCCGAGAGACCATGAGAGAAAGCAGCGACCAGAGCCTCATTATTCCAGCCCACCTCTGCTGCCAGGGTACGAAACTCAATGGCGTATTCAGCTACGGATCGTGAACCCTGTCTGATGGACATAAGGAGCTTCGCAGCAGAGGCAGCACGAGCCGGCACATCGAATACCTTCCGAAGAGAAGCAACAAAACCGGAAAACTCGGCAACCACCGGATTGTTGTTCTCCCATAAAGGGCTGGCCCAGGCCAAGGCCTTGTCCGAGAGCAGCGAGATCAAGAAGCCCACCTTTGATCTCTCAGTAGGAAAGGCATGTGGCAGCAACTCGAAATAAATGCCCACCTGGTTAAGGAAACCTCTGCACTGAGTTGGCTCTCCCCCAAAGCGCTGTGGAAGAGGGGCAGAACCGGTCATACCCCGAAACACCGCAGGCGCAACAACAGGTGTCGGGGTAGACTCTGGCGCAACAACCGGAGCGGCAGTAGGAGCGGGCCCAGGAGCGACAACCGACCCATCGGCAACGGGAGCGAAATGAGCCGTGCGTTCAAGCAGGGTTTGCAACGCCACAGCGAACCGACCCAACAGGTGATCCTGCTGATCAAGTCTGGCAACCAGCGTGGGTAACGAGGATGGCCCTGTACCGTCAGAATTCATGGCTTGGTCCGACTCCTAATGTCACGGAACCATGAACCAGACGTACAACAAGAGATAAGTGAAAATAAGAAGGCTTTATTGAAAATCAAGCTGTAAAGCAAAAGTCCAAACGGATGGCGAAACCGAAGCAGAGTCTTTGCGAAGCCAGAGGTCAGGAACCAGAAGGGTAGTCAGACGAAGCCAGGATCAGGAAAAAGCAGGGTAGTCAGACGAAGCCAGGATCAGGAACCAGCAGGGTAGTCAGACGAAACCAGGATCAGGAACCAGAAGCAGCAGCAGTCTTAGAAGCATGTGAACACAGGAGGACCAAGCAAGGAACTGAAGCCACAGACCTCCTATATATATGAGCTAGGCATCCAGCTCCTCCCAGTGGGAAGGAGGAGCCGCAGGGTGGGAGGCTACAAGAAACCCAGAAACCAAGATGGCCGCCAGCACATGTCAAACGAAGGAGAACAGCAAGAAGGTAAGACCATGACAGTACCTCCCCCTCAAGGGCCCCTCCTCCGCGGAGTAAAGAACGGTTTCTGAGGGAAGCGTGCGTGGAAGGCTCGGAGCAAGGCAGGAGCATGGACATCTGCGGAGGGAACCCAGGAATGCTCCTCTGGACCATAACCACGCCAATGGACCAAAAACTGCACCCGACCACGGACCAGGCGTGAGTCCAGGATATTGCTCACCTCATACTCCTCACGATTGCCCACTTGGACCGGACGAGGCCGAGGAACCGAGGAAGTGAAACGATTACACACCAGTGGCTTCAACAGGGAGACATGAAACACGTTGGAGATCCGCATGCCAGGAGGAAGCGCAAGGGCATAGGCTACCGGGTTTACCCTGCGAAGCACTCGGAAGGGACCAACAAAGCGAGGCGCCAGCTTGGGAGTGGGCACTCGAAGGTTGAGGTTGCGGGTGGACAACCATACACGGTCTCCGACCTGGTAGGAAGGAGCAGGCGCTCGTCTGCGATCAGCCTGGAGTCTCTGGCGCTGCGCAGAGACCTCAAGGGACTTCTGGATCTGTACCCAAGAAGCACGTAGGACGGAAAGGTGATCCTCCACAGCCGGAATATCCTGGGGAGAGAATACCTCCGGTAACACGGCAGGTTGGAACCCATAATTGGCCATGAAGGGAGACGTCCCAGAGGAAGAGTTCACCGCCGTGTTCCTGGCAAACTCAGCCCAAGGCAGGAGGTCAACCCAATTGTCTTGGTGATCGGAGACATAGCAACGAAGGAATTGCTCCAAGGCCTGATTGGATCGTTCTGCGGCCCCATTGGACTGAGGGTGGTAGGCCGAGGAGAAGGAGAGATGAATCCCCAACTGGGAGCAAAAGGCGCGCCAGAACCTGGACACAAACTGACTCCCCCGATCCGACACAATCTCCTTGGGCAAACCGTGCAACCGGAAGACCTCCCTGGCAAAAATCGTGGCCAACTCTTGTGCAGAGGGTAACTTCTTGAGAGGAACACAGTGGCACATTTTGGAAAACCGATCCACAATCATGAGAATGACCGTATGGCCTCGGGATGCAGGGAGGTCCACAATGAAATCCATCCCCAGGTGTGACCATGGGCGCTCCCCGGTGGCTATGGGTTGCAGAAGGCCCAACGGAAGGTGCCGAGGGGACTTACTCTGGGCACAAACGGAGCATGCCGCTACATATGCGGCGATGTCGGAACGTAGGGAAGGCCACCAGAACAGACGTGAAACAGCCCAGGACAGCTGATTCTTTCCAGGATGCCCCGCGGTCTTGGAGTTATGGTAGGTTCGCAACAACCGAGTGCGCAACTCCTCAGGCACAAAACATCTGCCGTTGGGTCTCCCAGAGGGAGCACCAGATTGAGCCGCCAAAATCTGCTCACCCAGGGGAGAGGTCAGGCTGGTGCGAATGGCGGCCAGGATCTGATTCGGAGGTATGACCGAAGTCGGAATCGACTCCTCCCTGGACAGCTCGGAGTACTGCCGTGATAAGGCATCCGCCCTGATGTTCTTGGAACCGGGTAGGTAGGAGACCACGTAATTAAAACGTGACAAGAACAGAGCCCATCTGGCCTGACGTGGTGTCAATCTCTTGGCCTCAGAAAGGTAGGTCAGATTCTTGTGGTCCGTCAGGATGAGGACCGGAACCACCGAACCCTCGAGCAAGTGCCTCCATTCTTTAAGGGCCTGCACGATGGCCAATAACTCCCTGTCACCAATCTGATAGTTGCACTCCGCGGAAGACAGTTTCCGGGAGTAAAACCCACAAGGAAGCAGAGGACCCTCTGGTGTTCTACGCTGAGACAGAAGGGCGCCTACTCCCGTCTCAGACGCGTCCACCTCGAGGACAAAGGGCAACCCAGGGTTGGGATGCGACAGAATCGGAGCCGACACAAAGGCGGACTTTAGAGCCTCAAAAGCTCGGATGGCCTCGAGCGGCCAGACCTGGGAATTACTGCCCTTCCTGGTCAGATCCGTGAGAGGCTTGGCTAGCATGGAAAAGTCCCTGATGAACTTCCGATAATAATTGGCGAAGCCCAAAAAGCGCTGCAGGGAACGAAGACCACTGGGCTGGGGCCACTGTAAGACAGCCGAAACCTTCTCAGGATCCATGGAGAACCCCTCAGCGGAAATGATGTAACCTAAGAAGGTTACCTGGGATCGGTGAAATTCGCATTTCTCAAGCTTACCGAACAGCTTGTTCTCTCGTAACCGTTGCAACACTCGTCTGACATCCAGAATGTGGGCCTCCATGGATTCAGAATATACCAAGATGTCATCCAAATAGACCACCACACACTGCTGCAACAGGTCACGGAAAACATCGTTGATGAATTCCTGAAAGACTGCGGGCGCATTGCACAACCCAAAGGGCATAACCAAGGATTCATAATGACCGGTCCTGGTGTTAAACGCGGTCTTCCACTCATCGCCCGCCTTGATCCTTACCAGGTTATATGCCGCCCTCAGGTCGAGTTTGGTAAAGACCGTGGCCCCTTTAAGGCGATCGAACAGCTCGGAAATCAAGGGTATCGGGTAAGCGTTCTTGATCGTGATGCGATTGAGACCCCTGTAATCGATGCAAGGCCTCAACTCACCGCCCTTCTTTTTTACAAAGAAAAATCCAGCCCCTGCCGGGGACGAGTATTTGCGAATGTGTCCGCGTGAAAGCGCCTCCCTCACGTACTCCTCCATGGCCTCATTCTCCGCTACCGACAGTGGATAGACTTTGCCACGAGGAGGAACGGCACCAGATTGTAACTCTATGGCACAATCGTATGGGCGGTGCGGAGGTAGGGCAACCGCGCGCACCTTATCGAATACATCCCGGTACTCCTCGTATTCAGGAGGCAACAGAGAGTCCGAGGAAGTACACAGCAACTTGACAGACCCATGGATGCAACTAGCCCCACACTGCGGTGACCACGAGAGGATCTCGGCCGATCTCCAATCGAAAGTCGGATTATGCTTCTGGAGCCATGGGTACCCCAAGACCACCGAGTAGTGTGGAGACGAAATAACCTGGAGGCAGACCGACTCTCTGTGAATGGCACCAATGGCTATCCCCACTGGAAGGGTCTCATGAGTCACGTGTGGCGGCAGAAGGGGTCTGCCGTCTATCGCCTCAAGAGCCAGTGGGGAACCTCGAACCTGCAGAGGAATGGAATTGGCGGCAGCGAACACACTATCAATGAACAAACCACCAGCACCAGAGTCCACCAACGCCTGGGTCGTCACCGAGCCCCCGACCCACGAGAGGACAACAGTGATCAGTGGTTTGTCAACACGGGAAACCGGGGACGAGGAGACTCCACCCAAGATCTGCCCCCGACAGGATCTCAGGTACGAGCGTTTCCCAGACGGTTCGGACATGCCAACCGAAAATGCCCACCGAGACCACAGTACATGCATCGGCCCTCGCGTCTCCGGAGTACCCTCTCCCCCTCGGACAGGCGAGCAAACCCCAGCTGCATGGGTTCACCCCCAGACAAGTCCTCCCCAGGAGGCGTGGGAGGAGAGGGAGGCACGGGTGGGACAGCAAACGTAGGCGCCAATCTGTTAGAAGACCTCCGCAGGCTCTCCTTAAAGGAAGGTCTCTCCCTGAGTCTGGTGTCAATCAAAATCAGGAAAGAAATAAGAGACTCGAGCTCCACTGGTAGGTCCTTAGCTGCAACCTCATCCTTCAAGGCATCCGAGAGACCATGAGAGAAAGCAGCGACCAGAGCCTCATTATTCCAGCCCACCTCTGCTGCCAGGGTACGAAACTCAATGGCGTATTCAGCTACGGATCGTGAACCCTGTCTGATGGACATAAGGAGCTTCGCAGCAGAGGCAGCACGAGCCGGCACATCGAATACCTTCCGAAGAGAAGCAACAAAACCGGAAAACTCGGCAACCACCGGATTGTTGTTCTCCCATAAAGGGCTGGCCCAGGCCAAGGCCTTGTCCGAGAGCAGCGAGATCAAGAAGCCCACCTTTGATCTCTCAGTAGGAAAGGCATGTGGCAGCAACTCGAAATAAATGCCCACCTGGTTAAGGAAACCTCTGCACTGAGTTGGCTCTCCCCCAAAGCGCTGTGGAAGAGGGGCAGAACCGGTCATACCCCGAAACACCGCAGGCGCAACAACAGGTGTCGGGGTAGACTCTGGCGCAACAACCGGAGCGGCAGTAGGAGCGGGCCCAGGAGCGACAACCGACCCATCGGCAACGGGAGCGAAATGAGCCGTGCGTTCAAGCAGGGTTTGCAACGCCACAGCGAACCGACCCAACAGGTGATCCTGCTGATCAAGTCTGGCAACCAGCGTGGGTAACGAGGATGGCCCTGTACCGTCAGAATTCATGGCTTGGTCCTAATGTCACGGAACCATGAACCAGACGTACAACAAGAGATAAGTGAAAATAAGAAGGCTTTATTGAAAATCAAGCTGTAAAGCAAAAGTCCAAACGGATGGCGAAACCGAAGCAGAGTCTTTGCGAAGCCAGAGGTCAGGAACCAGAAGGGTAGTCAGACGAAGCCAGGATCAGGAACCAGCAGGGTAGTCAGACGAAGCCAGGATCAGGAACCAGCAGGGTAGTCAGACGAAACCAGGATCAGGAACCAGAAGCAGCAGCAGTCTTAGAAGCATGTGAACACAGGAGGACCAAGCAAGGAACTGAAGCCACAGACCTCCTATATATATGAGCTAGGCATCCAGCTCCTCCCAGTGGGAAGGAGGAGCCGCAGGGTGGGAGGCTACAAGAAACCCAGAAACCAAGATGGCCGCCAGCACATGTCAAACGAAGGAGAACAGCAAGAAGGTAAGACCATGACAACCACAAGATGTAAACCATTGGTGAGCCTCAAAAAAAGATAGGCCAGATTAGAGTTTGCCAAACAACATCTAAAAAAGCCTTCACAGTTCTGGAACAACATCCTATGGACAGATGAGACCAAGATCAACTTGTACCAGAGTGATGGGAAGAGAAGAGTATGGAGAAGGAAAGGAACTGCTCATGATCCTAAGCATACCACCTCATCAGTGAAGCATGGTGGTGGTAGTGTCATGGCGTGGGCATGTATGGCTGCCAATGGAACTGGTTCTCTTGTATTAATTGATGATGTGACTGCTGACAAAAGCAACAGGATGAATTCTGAAGTGTTTCGGGCAATATTATCTGCTCATATTCAGCCAAATGCTTCAGAACTCATTGGACGGCGCTTCACAGTGCAGATGGACAATGACCCAAAGCATACCGCAAAAGCAACCAAAGAGTTTTTTAAGTTAAAGAAGTGGAATGTTATGCAATGGCCAAGTCAATCACCTGACCTGAATCCGATCGAGCATGCATTTCACTTGCTGAAGACAAAACTGAAGGGAAAATGCCCCAAGAACAAGCAGGAACTGAAGACAGTTGCAGAAGAGGCCTGGCAGAGCATCATTAGGGATGAAACCCAGCGTCTGGTGATGTCTATGCGTTCCAGACTTCAGGCTGTAATTGACTGCAAAGGATTTGCAACCAATTATTAAAAAGTGAAAGTTTGATTTATGATTATTATTATTATGTCCCATTACTTTTGGTGCCTTAACAAGTGGGAGGCACATATGCAAACTGTTGTAATTCCTGCACCGTTCACCTGATTTTGATGTAAATACCCTCAAATTAAAGCTGACAGTCTACAGTTAAAGCACATCTTGTTCGTTTCTTTTCAAATGCATTGTGGTGGTGTATAGAGCCAAAAATGTTAGAATTGTGTCGATGTCCCAATATTTATGGACCTGACTGTATATTATAGGTATATCACACCCCTGCCTCAATAAGTTTTTTGGGGGGGCAACTGGTATATCACACCCTTTGCAATTAGTTGTTCCAATAGAGTTTGTCCCTCTATATAGCTGTGGTATCTCAGCAGAACCGCACACCGCTGCTGCACAGTACTAATGCACTATAATATACTTTATATGTTAGAAAGTATATTATAAGTATATTACACCCCTCTGTATATCACACCTATCGATAGCACACCTATACCAGTCCTTAAAAGGACTTTTGTGGCCCTATTAGCTAGCGTTTGGTGTCCCTAACAGCCTGTCCTTGCTCCACAAAGCAACCTCTCCCTACACTGACAAAATACAGAATGTAAAATGGCAGCCAGATCGGGTTCTGTTATAGGGTAGGGTGTGTGTCCATGTGCTAAAATGTCTCAATTGGCTTTCCTGTGCCACCTGATAGATGTGTCATGGGTCACAGTTCGGCGCAATGCAAAGGAACATGGCACCCGAGAACATCGCCATATGTTCTCATGTTCGGCCGATCGCGAACGCTCAAAGTTTGCCGCGAACCGACCGCCGGGTGAACTGCAGGGCTATCGCTACAAGACATCAGTTTTCTGAAAGGTTCAGAGTCCAACACTTGGAAAGGGAGGGAATGCAGCACCAGCAACTTCGACAGGAGCACGTTCCGCTTCTGCGCCGTTGGAAGCATCTCTTGGCAATCACTTCGGTGATCGATTGCTGATGGAATGACTGATGATGAGGAGGAGTAGGAGAATCTGGACCAGCAGAAGATGGGAATGACAGACAGCTCCCTTCGGCTGAGGTGCTGGAGCATTGTCTGGCTGAAACCAGGTGCGTGCCACTTAGAGATGCAGCGGAAGGCTGGACCACCACATCGGAGCCACGGTTCTCCCAGGCCACTGTATGGCGACGCTGAATATGTTGACACAGGGCCATATTGCCAACATTGGCACCCTGGCCATGCTTCACCTTCTGCCCACAGATTCTGCATATGGCCACATTCACCTCCTCCGATGGCATAACAAAAAACTGCCACACCGCCAATTAGGTGATTTCCCCCCAGTCTGCACTGACTGACTGCTACAGCTGTTGCTTCTGTGAACCCCTGCACCACTCCTCTCCGGGCAGGTATACTGCTGCAAAGCGGGTGGTCTACCCCATGCCTGTTTGGCTCCTGACCCCTCACTGCTGTTGACTCCCGGCCATGCTAGCGAACTGCTGGCTCTGCCGCTGCCTCACGGGCAAGCTGCCACCCTCTTCTCCTGATGATGATGAAGCCCCTTCTTCACCCGGCTCCCAAGTGTGATCGGTTTCATCATCATCGAGTAGTGTCTGCACGTCACTGATGTCCTCCTCAACAGTCTCTGGGTCAGGAGCCTGACCGCTCACAACTCCACCTCCCACGCCACTCTCCTCATCACTACTTGCCCGCCTAGTGCAGGAAGCGTCGGATGTCTCCTCCAGATCTTGGCTGGGCAGTAGCTGCTGACTGTCCTCTAGTAGCACGTCCTCACTGTATAGTGGAGCTGAGCCCACGGCATACAATACTTGTGTGGGTGATGGAACAGCAAAGGACATAGGCAGGTTGAGGACAGGTGAGGGCACAGGGCCTGCTCCCGGCCCATGCCAACTAAGGGTTGTGTCTGACGAACCCACAGACTGTTGGCTGGGGGTGTCTGTTGTCACTTGGGATGAAGTGGATGACCGAGTTAACCAATCAAGAACAGCTAGGTTGCTGGTTGATGACACTGGGAGCTCAGGCCTCTTGCTGTGACTCCTGCTGCCATGCCCCCTTACTCTGCTGCGATCTCTGCCTACGCCAGAAACCTTTAGGCCTCTGCAACTCCTCTGTGCATAGCCTGGCACTTCTCTGTCTGACATACTTGTAGCTGAACTAAATAAATTAAAAGCAAATTAAAACACCCCTAAAAGCGACAAATATATTTATCTTTTTGTACTGAAATACGCCACTAAACGCTTTCAACACATATAAATGCAGAAGTGAACCGAGAATCTATTTTTCTTGTTGTACTGAAATACGCCACTATACGCTTTCACCACAGACAACAGCAGAAGTGAACTGAGAATATATTTTTCTTGTAGTACCTGAAATACGCCCCTATACGCTTTCACCAGAAAAAAATTAAACACTGAAGTGCGTGTATATTTTTCTTGTAGTACTGAAACACGCCCTATATGCTTTCACCAGAAAAAAATTTAACAGTGAACTGAGAATATTTTTTTTCCTTGTAGTACTGAAATACGCCCCTATTCGCTTTCACCAGAAATAACTGCAGCAGTGAAGTGCATATATATATTTTTTGTAGTACTGAAATACTCCCCTATACGCTTTCACCACAAATAACTGCAACAGTGCAGTGTGTATATATTTTTCTTGTAGTAATGAAATACACCCATATACGCTTTCACCAGAAAAAAACTAAAAAGTAAAGTGCGTATATATTTTTCTTGTTGTAATGAAATACGCCCCTATATGCTTTCACCAGAAATAACTGCAGCATTCAAGTGCGTAAATATTTTTATTTTTCCACAGGTATAAGCCACTAAGGCTCTTAGCACTTGCACCCCAAGAACAAATAGCTGGAATGACAGAGCTGTATAATGGCTATTTGGATCCCCAAATAATCTTTCCCTGCACTTGCAAATCACTTTTCTAGCACTGTCCCTAGTGCCTTCTGACGTCTCTCCCTGCACTAAGATGCTGTGAAATGATTCCTCCCTATCCTTTACCTAATCAAGTTTTTCCAATTGCTGTCCCTAGCGCCTTCTCACGTCTGTCCCTGCACTCAGAACGCTGGAAAATGGCAGAATCTAAAATGGCCGCCGTATTTATAGGGCTGTGACATCACAGTGCTGCCTGGCTGCTGATTGGCTGCATGCAGGCATGAAAATCTATGTGATCCCGCCTTCCCAGAGTTCCTTGCCCCATGTCCTCAGTCCTCACAGGTGTAGCCGCCATTTTAGGAAAAATGCAATTCGTTACCACGAAGCGTGAGGAAATTCGCATTCGTTGCGAATCAAATTTTTCCTGAAATTCGGATCAAATTCCACTTTGTCAGCTTTGATTCGCTCATCTCTAATATACATATATACATACAGGTTAATTAAATTGAACCCCCCAAAAAATTTTTTTTTTTTGAAACAGAATAAACGGAAACAATTGAGGCTTGACTCTAAGTTTCTCATTAATAAACACAGAAATATTGCTGCAACACCTTGGGTATTGCTGTAGTAATCTCATATACTGTATATGCTACTTAATTACATTTACCCCCCTCCCCTTCCCCCACCAAAAAAAAGGATGTTTGTAAAAATAGTTGGATAAAATGAAAGCATTTTCTTGCAGGTAGCTCCTTTTGAGGTCTGAACTGCAGCACCTGCACTTCTGATTGCAAGCACAGCCAACCACAGCTCCTGCCTTCTCTCTCCCTGTCTGTCAGCTGCCCTGCTTGTCTTCTCTGCTTATCCCTATTCTACACAACACACACATTCTTCTTTGTAATCCTAACATTTCCCTTCACTCTCTCTGGCTATAAGCTTGAATGATTTCTGACTCCCTGACTCCCTAAGATGGTTTTCCTGGCAGACACTGTAAGACCTCACCACTCTCATTCACAGCCCGGCACAGAATGACATTCTGCTCGTTCTGCTAGGGCACCTCCCTGCCTGCTGCAGCATTGATTGGCTCATCCAGACTGTCTGTCAGCCTGTGAGCCAATCAGGACAAACCCTCCCCCCACATCCTCTCAGTGTCTAGTGAGAAACCTTCTTCTTCCTCTCTAGTGCTTTTTTCCCACCAACATGTGCTCTAAAATGGTGTTTAGTGGATTTGTCCAAAATTAAGCTGAAGTGAACCCGGATAGATTCGGGTTTGTTTGCTGTCCAAAAAATAGCAAAGTTCCCACCAAACTCGGTTCAGTCCGAACTGGTTCGCTCGTCCTTACTCAACACAAAATCACGGTCTGTTCGTTTTACATAGGCATCATCCTGCCTGCCACCACCCCTGATAGGCTGAGCCTGAAAAACAATCCCTCTCATTTCCTCCCAGGGCCATGTGAGCATTTTTCTTCTTCCTTGTGTTCTCCTCGCTGACATATCACTGTCACTGGGCTGCATTTTACTGGATTCGCCTGAAGAAAACCTGAAAAGCTTTGGGTTCATTTGGAGGAAAAATATTTGTGAAATTCATAACCTGGTTCATTACGAGTCAATTCGCTCATCCTCAGCTGGATCTATTTTTATATGGACTGTAGGTTAGTACTGTAATTTACTTTTCAATACAACCTTATCAAAAAAAGAAAAGTGCTGCACAATGCAAGTTGTAAGCCGGTGTGAAAAGAATGCTTAGTATTAATAGTGTATTTTTAGAAATTAACAAAATTCTAAGTGAAAGAAGAAAAATGAAATCTAAATCCAATCAATGTTTGGTGTGATTGCCCTTTGCCTTCAAAACAGCACCAATTCCTCTAGGTACACTTACACACAGTTTTTGAAGGAACTCAGCATGGAGGTTGTTCCAAACATCTTAGAGAACTAATCACAGATCTTCTATGGATGTAGACTTACTCAAAATCTTCTCTCTTCATGTAATCGGAGACAGAGTGGATTATGTTGAGATCATGGCTCTGTAGGGGCCATATAATCACTTCCAGGACTCCTTGTTCTTTTTTTTGCACTGAAAATACGCCTTAATGACATTGGCTGTATGTTTGGGTTCATTGTCCTGCTGTATAAATTTGGATCTGATGGTACTGCATGGTGGATAAGTAGTTGTCTATATTTTTCAGCACTGGGGACAGCATTAGTCCTAATCAAATTCCCAACTTTGTTGAAATGAAGCCCCAAACTTACAAGGCACCTCTACCATGCTTCACTGCTGCCTACAGACACTCATTCGTGTACTATCTGGCCCTTCAGTGAGAAAACTGCCTTCTGTTACAGCCAAATATTTGACATTTTGACTCGTCAGTCCAGAGCACCCACTGAAATTCTTCTGCACTCTAGTTCCAATGTTTTTGTACATAGTGTAGTTGTTTGGCCTTGTTTTCAAGTCAAAGGTATAGCTTTGTGGACGTAATTCTTCTACTTCTGGTTCGACTTCTTTGAATAGTAGATGGGTGAACTTGGGTCCCACTGGTTTCTACAAGTTCTGAGCTGATGGCACTGCTGGAGTAAGCACGATGTGTCTTAAATTTTCTGCACTGTTTTCAGCACAGGTCAGAACCCCAAAGCTGCACAACCCCTATAGGTTTCCTTTGCAGTGATAAGAGACTGTATTATGATTTAAATATTGTGGCAATCTATGGACTCAGCTTCCACTTCTCCTGCCTTCAATCCCTATCCTCTCCATAATCTCATCCACTAGCAAAATCTGGATGACATATGAAGATTAGAACAGCAGCAAAGATTTTACCCTTTTCTCCCACCCACTCTAAACTTCTATGCTCATAGACCTTACATTAGTCGACAAACTGTTAATTAAAAAATAAAGGAGTGAGTGAATAGAATTTAAAAGACTGAGTGAATAGAAATAAAAATTCAGATTCATCAGAATCTGAATTTATTGAGAAGAATTGTTGGCGAATTTAGATTTTAGGGAGAGAGAATGATTTTTCAAGCATTAAAAGCACTTTTGTTATGGGTAGAATTAATTCGTACCCAAATTGAATCACAAGGTTAATTCAGACTAATTGTACCAGAAACACGTTTTAAGAAATTTGCTCATCTATATTCTAGAGCGAGAGATGACCATTTGAAATTCTGAGGCCTTTTAGGAGTCATGACTATGATAGCACCCCAGAGTTGCTACATAATGTATAGTGGAAAAACTTTAGAAAATGTTAATTATAACTAGAGATGAGCAAATCAAATCCCACTAAGTGAAGTTCGATCTGAATTTCAGGATAAATTTGATTCACCTCGAAGCCGAATCTCCTTGTGCCTCGTGTTAGCGAATCGATATACCTGAAATAGTGTAAAAAACCAAAAAAATCATACTTACCTTCTCCATTTGCTCGCGACGGGCCGCCAGCCACCATCTTAATTGAACATCTCGGCCAAAATAACATGCGTGGTGATGATGACGTCACCACGCCAGCCGGCGTGATGACTTTATCTCGCGCCCCGCGAGATTTCGCTCCAGATCTTCAAGCAAGATGGTGGCGGCCGGCCATTCGTGAGCAAATGGAAGCGATAAGTTTGATTTAATTTTCTTTTCATTTTCTTTTGCAGCTATTGCAGCTCCCTGTCATTGCCTCCGCTACTTACAAAAATAATACGCTTCATGATGATGTAATTTGTCACAAAGCAAATTTTTTTGTAAAATTCGGCGAATCAGCCAAATCAAACTTTTCATAAATTCGCTCATCTCTAATTATAACACACTTCAGGAGACAGTTTAGAGTTGGTTTTCAAATAAAGCAATGCATTTATCACCTTATCTCCAATTTAATATTATTCAGATAGTCCAAAAATATTCTAAAATGTAACTCCCAAATGACTTTCATGAACCTTCAAAATGACTTTTTCTTAAAAAGGAAAGCATTTATCCAACAAATACTTACATCAAGTCCATGTCCATGTTCTGGAAAAAACATTCTGCTATAGATAAAATGTATGAAATGGTTTACAACTTCTGAGTATTGTCCTTCTTGTGTGATAGAATATACAAACCATAACATGATGGACTCCGTGTATATATACATTGAGTGCATGAACTTCTTGGAGAATATTTGCCTGTTGTCTCCTGAGCTTTGGTTGAGTGATTAACATAAAAGTAAACTTATTCATAATGAACTTTAACTTTGTTTCTGTTAAATATAGTCTAACGTCAAGGGAATAAAGTCTAGAAGTTCATTAAAACAGTGAGCACAGGAGGAAAGTTTATTGCTTAAAGTAAATATAGTACTTTTATATATTTAAGACTTGGTGATGTATAGGATAACATTGGGCCTCAAGCACAAATGTACTGTAGCTACTACCATGTTAGGGATATTTTCAGCACCCTGAGAATAAATCTGTCACCATTACTTTGCACAGCGGTGCTTGTGGTCATTCACTTGAATGGAGCTAAACTGTAATTTCCCAGATGTCATGATAGGTGATAAGTGTCTAATTGGGGAAGGGGTTCTACTGCTGGGGCCCCTACTAATCATGAGAATGGGGGCCATTTCTTCATGAGTTTCTGCCACCCCATTCAACTCTATGGAACTGGTGGAGATAGCCAAGAATAGGTGCTTGGCTATCTCTGCCAGCCTCATAGAGCTGAATGGATCAGCAGTGTGCATGAATGACAGGGAGCAAGGACCCTCATTCTCATGATCAGTGGGGGCCAGTGATCAGAAAGGTCGATCAGACATGTATCCCCTGTATTGCAGATAGGGGATAAGTTGTCGATATGTGACAACCCCTTTAGCTCCACTTTGTGTCAGTCGGGTTCACACACCAGGCGCTTAGCCAACTACTCTATATCATCCCCCATGGACATTCTTCAGTCCCAACAGAAGCAGGGCAGAGCGCGGCTCCCACTTCCCCTCCTATCACATGTGTAAAGTAAAGCTTTACTGTCACACTCTAGTGTGGGAGGGAAACCCCACACCGAACATAGGAGGGAAACGGAAATGGAAATAAAGCCTGGAAACTAGAGAAGAAAGATGGACACCTCCTAGTAAAAACCCTAATCAAAGCCCTGACTGACTACCAATATGAACAGACCCTAGAGGTAGGTGAGTTCATACACAGGAATACCTAAAGTTCAATCTAACCCTAAAGGACCCTGGTACTAATGACAGGAATGAGACAACCTGTTCCTCCAAAAGGAAGGATGAACGAGAGTCTCCCTAAGGTCTAATACAAATCGACAAGGAAATGCAAAACACAGAAAAGCCAAAATACAAAGGTAAAGGTAACACTTAACTACCAAGAAGCTATGGCAGGAGCAGGAACTCAGAGATCAAAACACCAGCTATCCAAAGGTCCAACTGAAGCTATAAACTGCACCGCATTGTGGTAGAAACATCTATAAATAGGGAAAGTTAGATAAGCACAATAGCAACACCTGGAGGTTAAGGGTGTGGCCAGTACCAGAAACAACACAGACGTCTATTGATCCACAAGGTAACATAGTAACATAGTAACATAGTACATAAGGCCGAAAAAAGACATTTGTCCATCCAGTTCGGCCTGTCATCCTGCAAGTTGATCCAGAGGAAGGCAAAAAAGAAAAAAACCCTGTGAGGTAGAAGCCAATTTTCCCCACTTTAGGGGAATAAAAAATTCCAATCAGGCAATCACAATAACTCCCTGGATCAACGACCCCTCTCTAGTAGCTATAGCCTGTAATATTATTACACTCCAGAAATACATCCAGGCCCCTCTTGAATTCCTTTATTGTACTCACCATCACCACCTCCTCAGGCAGAGAGTTCCATAGTCTCACTGCTCTTACCGTAAAGAATCCTCTTCTATGTTTGTGTACAAACCTTCTTTCCTCCAGACGCAGAGGATGTCCCCTCGTCACAGTCACAGTCCTGGGGATAAATAGATGATGGGATAGATCTCTGTACTGACCCCTGATATATTTATACATAGTAATTAGATCTCCCCTCAGTCGTCTTTTTTCTAAAGTAAATAACCCTAATTTTGATAATCTTTCAGGGTACTGTAGTTGCCCCATTCCAGTTATTACTTTAGTTGCCCTCCTCTGGACCTTCTCCAGCTCTGCTGTGTCTGCCTTGTTTACAGGAGCCCAGAACTGTACACAGTACTCCATGTGTGGTCTGACTAGCGATTTGTAAAGTGGTAGAACTATGTTCTTATCACGGGCATCTATGCCCCTTTTGATGCAACCCATTATCTTATTGGTCTTGGCAGCAGCTGCCTGACACTGGTTTTTGAAGCTTAGTTTGCTGTTTATTAAAATTCCTAGATCCTTTTCCATGTCAGTGTTACACAGTGTTTTACCATTTAGTATGTACGGGTGACTTGCATTATTCCTTCCCATGTGCATAACTTTACATTTGTCAGTGTTAAACCTCATCTGCCACTTATCTGCCCAAGCCTCCAATCTATCCAGATCCATCTGTAGTAGTATACTGTCCTCTGTAGTATATATACAGTATACTGTCCTCTGTAGTATATATACAGTATACTGTCCTCTGTAGTATATATACAGTATACTGTCCTCTGTAGTATATATACTGTATACTGTCCTCTGTAGTATATATACAGTGTACTGTCCTCTGTAGTATATATACAGTATGCTGTCCTCTGTAGTATATATACAGTATACTGTCCTCTGTAGTATATATACAGTATACTGTCCTCTGTAGTGTATATATACAATATACTGTCCTCTTCAGTGTAAATTACTTTACACAGCTTAGTGTCATCTGCGAAAATTGATACTTTACTATGCAAGCCTTCTACAAGATCATTAATAAATATATTGAAGAGAATAGGGCCCAATACTGACCCCTGAGGTACCCCACTAGTGACAGTGACCCAATCTGAGTGTGTACCGTTAATAACCACCCTCTGTTTTCTATCCCTCACCCAGTTACTTACCCACATACAGACGTTTTCTCCCAGTCCGAGCATTCTCATTTTATATACTAACCTTTTATGTGGTACAGTGTCAAATGCTTTGGAGAAGTCCAGATACACGACATCCATTGATTCGCCGCTGTCAAGTCTAGAACTTACCTCCTCATAGAAACTGATTAAATTAGTTTGGCATGACCGATCCCTCACGAAGCCATGCTGATATGGCGTTATTTGCTTATTTCCGTTGAGATGCTCTAAGATAGCATCTCTCAGAAAACCTTCAAACAGTTTACCCACAACAGATGTTAAACTTACGGGCCTATAGTTTCCAGGCTCTGTTTTTGGACCCTTTTTGAATATTGGCACCACATTTGCCATGCGCCAATCCTGTGGGACATTCTTGTCAGCATAGAGTCAGCAAATATCAGAAATAAGGGTCTGGCTATGACATTACTTAATTCCCTTAGGATACGGGGGTGTATGCCATCCGGTCCTGGCGATTTGTCTATTTTGATCTTTTTAAGTCGCTGTTGTACTTCTTCCTGGGTCAGACAGGACACTTTTAATGGGGAATTTATTTTTACATTCTGCATGTCATCTGATAGTTCATTTTCCTCATGTTAAATCAAACCACGTGTTACCAGTAGTGTTGAGTACGAATATTCGAATCACAAATTTTAATCGCGAATATCGCCACCTCGAGAATTTGCAAATATTTTGAATATAGTGCTATATATTTGTATTCGTGAATAGTGTTGAATATTCTAATCGCGAATTTATCGCAAATATATTACATTGTCAATTTTTCAAATCAAGTACACAATGACTGGAGATCACGAATTCTCGAATTTGTGAATTTATAGCAAATATTCATCCCAAATTCGAATATTGCCTATACTGCTAATCACTAGTTGCCAGTAGATAAGACGCAAACCTTCGAAAAAATTCATCCACCGACCGGAGAGACTGCAATCCGGTCGGCAGAGAAAAAGCCTATGACTGCGCATCCCCCTTAAGCAATGAAATAAGCACACCAACTCTGCTTCTCATCCTCAGATGAGTGTGGACGTAGACCTAAAATACAGTTTGCACGCCTCCCTAAACAGAATGAAATTATCACATCCCCCAGAGAATCTGTCCGGGAGGACAAGTTTAGGCTCCAGATAGGCCTGATCACCACCAGGACCAACAGCCTGTGGTCTCTGAATCTGCAAGATGGTCGTGCGGAGGTCGGCTTCTTCCAAAGACAGCCATTGCAACTGTCCTGCCAGTACAGCAATTGGATCGATGGCTGCACTCAAACAAACAAAACAGAAAATATGACGGTTTTGGCGGTTTATAATGTCACGCTCTAGTGTGGGAGGGAAACCCCACAATGAACAGGGGAAAGGAAATAAGTCCTGGAAACTAGGAAAGGAAGATGGACACCTCCTTGTGAAAACCCTAACCAAAGCCCTGACTGACTACAAGTATGAACATACCCCAGAGGTATCTTAGTTCATACACAGGAATACCTATGGTTTTATCTAACCCTAAACCTGGTACTAATGACAGGAATGAGACAACCTGTTCCTCTAAAAAGAAGGATGAACAGTAGTCTCTCTAAGGCCTAATGCAAAACGACAAGGAAATGAAACACACAGAAAAGCCAAAATACAAAGTGAAAGGTAACACTTAACTTCTAAGAAGCTATGGCAGCACTAGGAACTCAGTCGACATCCAAACACCAGCTATCCACATGTCCAACTGAAGCTATAAACCGCACAGCATTGTGGGAGAAACAACTATAAATAGGGAAAGTTAGATGACCACAATAGCAACACCTGGAGGTTAAGGGTGCGGCCAGTACCAGAAACAACACAGACACCTATTGATCCACATGGTAAACATGTCAAATCAAACCACATGTTGCCAGTCTCAAAGATCTCCTCTCACTCACTGTCGCGGGGACGTCCGTATGTCTCGGTACGTCCGTGACAATTACCAAGCGGTGTTAGAGCTGATCGACCCGGCGAGAATAGCCACACAGGCGATCTGTTGATAAAGTGCAACAAGCAGCAAAAGTGATGAGCGGCATAGGCAATATACGTTTCCACAATATTTCACAATTTTTTTGCATAATATTTGCATTAAATTCGCGAATTCTTGAATTCGTTATCTCCAGTCACTATTTTCGCGATTGCGCAAATCGGCATTAATAATGCAAATATTTTTTGTGCAATACATGCAACTTCACATTTTATCAGGTCTCAGTAGATATCACTGATTAGTGCACTAAGTATTGTTGTGACATCACAGCACTACACTACGTGCAGAATTATTAGGCAAATGAGTATTTTGACCACATCATCCTCTTTATGCATGTTGTCTTACTCCAAGCTGTATAGGCTCGAAAGCCTACTACCAATTAAGCATATTAGGTGATGTGCATCTCTGTAATGAGAAGGGGTGTGGTCTAATGACATCAACACCCTATATCAGGTGTGCATAATTATTAGGCAACTTCCTTTCCTTTGGCAAAATGGGTCAAAAGAAGGACTTGACAGGCTCAGAAAAGTCAAAAATAGTGAGATATCTTGCAGAGGGATGCAGCACTCTTAAAATTGCAAAGCTTCTGAAGCGTGATCATCGAACAATCAAGCGTTTCATTCAAAATAGTCAACAGGGTCACAAGAAGCGTGTGGAAAAACCAAGGCGCAAAATGACTGCCCATGAACTGAGAAAAGTCAAGCGTGCAGCTGCCAAGATGCCACTTGCCACCAGTTTGGCCATATTTCAGAGCTGCAACATCACTGGAGTGCCCAAAAGCACAAGGTGTGCAATACTCAGAGACATGGCCAAGGTAAGAAAGGCTGAAAGACGACCACCACTGAACCAGACACACAAGCTGAAACGTTAAGACTGGGCCAAGAAATATCTCAAGACTGATTTTTCTAAGGTTTTATGGACTGATGAAATGAGAGTGAGTCTTGATGGGCCAGATGGATGGGCCCGTGGCTGGATTGGTAAAGGGCAGAGAGCTCCAGTCCGACTCAGACGCCAGCAAGGTGGAGGTGGAGTACTGGTTTGGGCTGGTATCATCAAAGATGAGCTTGTGGGGCCTTTTCGGGTTGAGGATGGAGTCAAGCTCAACTCCCAGTCCTACTGCCAGTTTCTGGAAGACACCTTCTTCAAGCAGTGGTACAGGAAGAAGTCTGCATCCTTCAAGAAAAACATAATTTTCATGCAGGACAATGCTCCATCACACGCGTCCAAGTACTCCACAGCGTGGCTGGCAAGAAAGGGTATAAAAGAAGAAAATCTAATGACATGGCCTCCTTGTTCACCTGATCTGAACCCCATTGAGAACCTGTGGCCATCATCAAATGTGAGATTTACAAGGAGGGAAAACAGTACACCTCTCTGAACAGTGTCTGGGAGGCTGTGGTTGCTGCTGCACGCAATGTTGATGGTGAACAGATCAAAACACTGACAGAATCCATGGATGGCAGGCTTTTGAGTGTCCTTGCAAAGAAAGGTGGCTATATTGGTCACTGATTTGTTTTTGTTTTGTTTTTGAATGTCAGAAATGTATATTTGTGAATGTTGAGATGTTATATTGGTTTCACTGGTAAAAATAAATAATTGAAATGGGTATATATTTGTTTTTTGTTAAGTTGCCTAATAATTATGCACAGTAATAGTCACCTGCACACACAGATATCCCCCTAAAATAGCTAAAACTAAAAACAAACTAAAAACTACTTCCAAAAATATTCAGCTTTGATATTAATGAGTTTTTTGGGTTCATTGAGAACATGGTTGTTGTTCAATAATAAAATTAATCCTCAAAAATACAACTTGCCTAATAATTCTGCACTCCCTGTATGTCTGTAGCTGTATGTATGGACAGCAGAGAAACAGTAGTTCCTATCACACTACCTAACACCCTGCACTGGAACCTATCAGCTACACTGTATCACTATCTAACCTACACTGACTATCTCCCACTAACTATCTGTATTATATATAAGCTAACTAACTATCTAATGTAATTGGATAAGAAATAGGATCCAGATGCAATGTCACTGCTCTCTCTCAGAACTGCAAAAAAAACTGCAGAAAATGGCTGCTGTGTGGTTTCTTATATAGTAAGGGGTAGGCAACTTTCCTATTGGTTGCTAGGGATGTTGCTAAGCTCTGACAAAGATATTGCAGCCTTCTCATTGGCCCACAAGTAAGAAGGGAGGTTACTGCTAAAAAAAAAAATCTAGAATATTTGTGATTACAAATATATAGCACTACTGTATATTCTGCATCGTGCCGATATTCGCGATAAAAATTTGCGATTCAAATTTTCGCGATCAACACTACGGCAAACATCTCGCTGGATGTCTCTTCACCAACTGGTAATTGTAGTCAGCAACAATGCAGGAATATCATGCCCACACTGCATTTGGGGGAAATAACACTTGCTCCCTGCATGGATCATGTGATAAATTTAGTGGTGGAAGCTTTTAGAAAAAGTACAGTGGCTTGCAGAGGGTGATGCCCGTGTCCAGGAGACTGTCCTCGCATTTAGGCCATACTTATGTGGCAAGGAACTCCCTTCTGGAATTGCAGATAGGGAATGGTCTGCCATTACACCTTCAATATGCAAGAACTTCTTTACAAGCAGCATTAAGTGGTGATTGATTTTGTCATGCACCAGATCACCTCAGCAGGGAGCATACTGTGTGGTGTTTCTAGGTCAGGCAGTGGCAGCTCATCAGAGACAACTGTCACATACTGAGAGGCTATTAGATTTGTCAGTATTTCAATGGATTTTGTCACAAGATAGCTATATAACACTGTGACTAGTGTTTTTAGAGTTATCAGAATCAATTTTAGCTCGGCTACATCTGTACTTGTACGGTGTATTACTGGAAGTCACCGTACTTGTCAGAAAATCATCTCTCAATGAGTTTATTCTCATATTTCACTCTACAACATGGAAAATATGCTGGTAATCTATTATAACAGATTGGGTCTCTCAGTTCATCTCCACTAAACCTGCCAAAAAATCCTTAAGATTATGACCACCTAATGGTGAACTCTAACCTTGGTCCAATGGTTGAAGCTTATCAATCACAGTTAGGGTTGGTAATTTTACTTTTACGTATCACTCTTTGATCTAGCTTATTTCAGTATACGCCATCATTTGTATTACTATTGTTATTTCTTGCATTACACACATTAAACAGGCGTTACAACATCTAATGAAAAATAGACATGAGATATTCTGTATGTTCTTCTTTAGCTGACGTCCTTCTTTGTCAATGACATGATCATTTGTTACTTTCTGTTTGGGCTCCTGCATAAATCCTAGATTCAGGTTTCTATTACTGGAAAAAAATGAAAAATTAAATTAAGTAAAAATATGAAAAAGTAAAATAAGAAAAAATATGAAAAAGTAGATTAATGTTAATCAAGGTTTATTAAATGAAATATTTTTTACGGCTTTCTTAATGTCTTTATTCCTCAGGCTGTATACAATGGGATTAATCAATGCAGTAAACACAGTATATAGCAGTGAGAGGTGTTTATTAACATCCCATGTCTGACCAGTTCTTGGAATAAAATAAACACTGAAAAGAGTCCCGTAGAATATGGAGACCACAATGAGGTGGGAGCTACAGGTGGAGAAGGCTCTCTGTCTACCGGTACTGGATGGGATCCTTAAGATTTCTAAAACAATACAAATGTAAGACACTACAATGAGTGCGGTTGGAATGAAGACAATTGGAAAGCCTATTAAATAAATCTCTAAGTGAAAAATGAAGGTGTCAGAACAGGCAAGTTCTAGTAAAGGAAGAAGATCACAGAATAAATGGTCAATTATATTGGGTCCACAAAAGAATAGCTTTGATGGTGTTATGGTGAGAATAAATGAAACAATAATACCCAAAAACCAACACATAGTGACTGACTTAACACAAAATGCATTTGTCATGATGGTGGTGTAACGGAGGGGATTACAGATGGCCATATATCTGTCATAAGACATCAATGTGAGAAGAAGACATTCAACTATTTCTGCAGCACAGAAAAAATATAACTGTGTCATACAGGCAATAAAACTGATGGTTCCTCCATTTTTCAGCAAGATGTGGAGTATTTTGGGGACAATATTTGTGGGCAACAAGATGTCATTGATGGAGAGTTGTGAGATGAAAAAGTACATCGGAGATTGGAGGTTCTTACTGGTGGACACCAGTGTGATGATTAAGAGATTTCCACATATTGTGGTGCCAAAAATAACAAAGAACAGAAGGAATAAGAGATATCTCAAATGTTGACTGCCTTGAAAACCTAAGAGTAAAAACTCTGTGACTACAGTCAGATTTGTCTGCAAATAGAATAGGAAAGTAAAGAAAGCTCAAGTAAACCTCAAATTACATAAAACTAGACTGTATTTTTCAAGAACATAACAAATTAGAACAAAGGCAGATAATGGCAAAAAATAACCGAAAAAAGTATTACTTAGGGCTTGTTCTCACGAGGGTTAGGAATTTCATTATAGTGCTCCCTTATAATAGAGTTATAACTGAATATAACAGAATTTTAGGACGGAATGCAAAACTGAACCCTTTAAGAGGCATTCTGTTTTGCTCCGTCCTAATACATGTCTTTTTTTTTCTGTCATGTATAACGGAACAAAACGGAACCGTTATCTGTGCCCATAGACCTGTACAGTCCTGATCAAAAGTTTAAGACCACTTGAAAAATGGCAAAAAATCTTATTTAGCATGGCTGGATCTTAACAAGGTTCCAAGTAGAGCTTCAACATGCAACAAGAAGAAATGGGAGTGAGACAAAACATTTTTTTGAGCATTAAATTTAATGAAAACAACAAATAAACTGAAACAGGCTGTTTTTCAGCTGATCAAAAGTTTAGGACCACACCTCCAAAAAAAAAAAACGAAACCCCCCCAAAACAGAAATCCAACTTCCAAACATGAACTCAGTAATGAGTAGCTCCGCCGTTATTTTTTATCACTTCCAAAATTTGTTTCGGCATGCTTGATGCAAGCATTTCCATGAGGTGAGTGGGAACATTTCTCCAAGTGGTGAAGACGGCCGCACGAAGGCCATCTACTGTCTGGAACTGTTGTCCATTTTTGTAAACTTCCCTTGCCATCCATCCCCAAAGGTTCTCAATTGGATTTAGATCAGGGGAACACGCAGGATGGGCCAAAAGAGTGATGTTATTCTCCTGGAAGAAGTCCCTTGTCCTGTGGGTATTGTGTACTGTAGCTTTGTCCTGTTGAAAAACCCAGTCTTTACCACACAGACGAGGGGCCTCAGTCATGATAAATGCTCTCTGCAACATCTGGACATAGTCAGCGGCCGTTTGACGCCCCTGCACTTCCTGAAGCTCCATTGTTCCACTGAAGGAAAAAGCACCCCAGACCATTATGGCGCCCCCTCCACTGTGGCGCGTAGAAAACATCTCAGGTGGGATCTGCTTGTCATGCCAGTAATGTTGGAAACCATCAGGACCATCAAGGTTACATTTTTTCTCATCATAGAATAAAACTTTCTTCCACCTTTGAATGTCCCAGGTTTGGTGCTCTCTTGCAAAGTCCAAACGAGCAGTTCTGTGGCGTTCAAGGAGACGAGGTCTTTGAAAAAGTTTTTTGTTTTTGAAGCCCTTCAGTCTCAGATGCCGTCTGATGGTTATGGGGCTGCAGTCAGTACCAGTAAGGGCCTTAATTTGGGTCGAGGATCGTCCAGTGTCTTGACGGACAGCCAATTGGATCCTCCGGCTCAGTGACTTTTTTGTTCCATAACCCTCAGGATCATTTAAGAAATTCCAAATGACTATCTTACTGCGTCCCACCTCAGCAGCGATGGCGCGCTGTGAGAGACCCTGCTTATGCAGTTCAACAACCCGACCATGTTCAAAAAGGGAGAGTTTTTTTTGCCTTTGCCATCACAACGTGTGACTACCTGACAGAAAATGACAACGAATCCACATCTTTGCACAGATTTGGCCTTTTAAAGGCATGTGGTCCTAAAATTTCGATCAGCTGAAAAACAGCCAGTTTCAGTTAAATCGTTATTTTCAATTAATTGAATGCTCAAAAAATGTTTTGTCTCACTCTCATTTTTTATTGTTGCATGTTGAAGCTCTACTTGGAACCTTGTTAAGATCCAACAATGTAAAATAAGATTTTTTGTCATTTTTCAAGTGGTCTTAAACTTTTGATCAGGACTGTATTAGGATGGAGCAAAACGGAATGACTCTTAAAGGGTTCAGTTTTGATTTCCGTTCAGAAATTCTGTTATATTCAGTTATAACTCTATTACAAGGAAACACTATAACAGAATTCCTAACGCTGGTGATAACCCGCCCTTAGCTGTTGAATACCACCCCCCCCCCCTTTATTGACAGGGCTGAACAACAGGCTGAGAGCAAAGCCCTGTCCTAAAGATGTGTGCTGGCATGTAAATATCATATACACTATGTACTATAGCTTCACCACACTGAAGCTAATCTGCATCTAACTTCTTTATTTACAGGAACAATATATGATTATAGATGCCAGTAATGTGTTTTAGCTTTCTGAGAATAGAAAAAAAATTATACTTTTCTATATGGCAGTGTTATAGGTTGGTGGTATAGTGGTCTAACATGCATGTAGAGATACTAGGTTCAAGTTCCAGGACAGGCTTAAATATTTTATTTGTCTGTTATTTTTTTCTCTTTTATTTAAAACATCACAAAAAGGCTATACTATAATAAATTAATAATAATTAGAGATGAATGCAAATTTCCTTGCGCTTCGTGGTGACGAATCACAATTTTCCTAAAATGGCTGCTGCACGTGTGAAAACATGGGGCAAGGAACTCTGGGAAGGCGGGATCACCCAGATTGACATTCCTGCATGCAGCCAATTAGCAGCCAGCCAGCCCTGTGATCTCACAGCCCTATAAATACAGCATCCATCTTGGATTCAGACATTTTCCAGTGTTCTGAGTGCAGGGACAGACGTGAGAAGGCGCAAGGGACAGCAATAGGAAAAACCTGATTTTGAAAAAAATAAAATAAAAAAATGATTTATAAGTGCAGGGAAACGATAGGGAGGAATCATTGCACAGCATCTTAGTGCAGGGAGAGATGTCAGAAGGCACTAGGGACAGTGCTAGAAAATCGATTTACATGTGCAGGGAAATATTATTTGTGGATCGAAATAGCCATTATACAGCTCTGTCATTCCAGCTATTTGTTCTTGGGGTGCAAGTTCTATGTTGAAAAGCCTTTAGTGGCTTATATCTGTGGAAAAAGAAAAATATATATACGCAGTTCACTGCTGCAGTTATTTGCAGTAAAAGAGTTTAGTGACGTATGTCAGTGCAAGAAGAAAAATATATTCTCAGTTCACTTCTGCAGTTATATGCGGTGAAAGATTTTAGTGGCCTATTTCAGTACAAAAAGAAAAATATATACACACTTCACTGTTGCAGTTATTTGTGGTAAAAGCGGTTAATGGACTATTTCAATACAGAAAGAAAAATACACTGCTCAAAAAAATAAAGGGAACACAAAAATAACACATCCTAAATCTGAATTAATTAAATATTCTTCTGAAATACTTTGTTCTTTACATAGTTGAATGTGCTGACAACAAAATCACACAAAAAAAAAAAATGGAAATCAAATTTTTTAACCCGTGGAGGTCTGGATTTGGAGTCACCCTCAAAATTAAAGTGGAAAAACACACTACAGGCTGATCCAACTTTGATGTAATGTCCTTAAAACAAGTCAAAATGAGGCTCAGTAGTGTGTGTGGCCTCCACGTGCCTGTATGACCAACCCTACAATGCCTGTGCATGCTCCTGATGAGGTGGCGGACGGTCTCCTGAGGGATCTCCTCCCAGACCTGGACTAAAGCATCTGCCAACTCCTGGACAGTCTGTGGTGCAACGTGACATTGGTGGATAGAGCGAGACGTGATGTCCCAGATGTGCTCAATTGGATTCAGGTCTGGGGAACGGGCGGGCCAGTCCATAGCATCAATGCCTTCGTCTTGCAGGAACTGCTGACACACTCCAGCCACATGAGGTCTAGCATTGTCTTGCATTAGGAGGAACCCAGGGCCAACCGCACCAGCATATGGTCTCACAAAGGGTCTGAGGATCTCATCTCGGTACCTAATGGCAGTCAGGCTACCTCTGGCGAGCACATAGAGGGCTGTGTGGCCCTCCAAAGAAATGCACCCCACACCATTACTGACCCAATGCCAAACCGGTCATGCTGGAGGATGTTGCAGGCAGCAGAACGTTCTCCACGGCGTCTCAAGACTCTGTCACGTCTGTCACATGTGCTCAGTGTGAACCTGCTTTCATCTGTGAAGAGCACAGGGCGCCAGGGGAGAATTTGCCAATCTTGGTGTTTTCTGGCAAATGCCAAACGTCCTGCACGGTGTTGGGCTGTAAGCAAAACCCCAACCTGTGGACGTCGGGCCCTCATATCACCTTCATGGAGTCTGTTTCTGACCGTTTGAGCAGACACGAGCACATTTGTGGCCTGCTGGAGGTCATTTTGCAGGGCTCTGGCAGTGCTCCTCCTGTTCCTCCTTTCACAAAGGCGGAGGTAGCGGTCCTGCTGCTGGGTTGTTGCCCTCCTATGGCCTCCTCCACGTCTCCTGATGTACTGGCCTGTCTCCTGGTAGCGCCTACATGCTCTGGACACTACGCTGACAGACACAGCAAACCTTCTTGCCACAGCTCGCATTGATGTGCCATCCTGGATAAGCTGCACTACCTGAGCCACTTGTGTGGGTTGTAGACTCCGTCTCATGCTACCACTAGAGTGAAAGCACAGCCAGCATTCAAAAGTGACCAAAACATCAGCCAGGAAGCATAGGAACTGAGAAGTGGTCAGTTCACCACCTGCAGAACCACTCCTTTATTGGGGGTGTCTTGCTAATTGCCTATAATTTCCACCTGTTTTCTATCCCATTTGCACAACAGCATGTGAAATTGATTGTCACTCAGTGTTGCTTCCTAAGTGGACAGTTTGATTTCACAGAAGTGTGATTGACTTGGAGTTACATTGTGTTGTTTAAGTGTTCCCTTTATTTTTTTGAGCAGTGTATATACGCAATACACTTTTGCAGTTATTTGTGGTAAAAGCATTTAGTGGCCTATTTCAGTACATAAAGAAAAACATACGCATTTCATTGTTGCAGTTTTTTGTGGTAAAAGCATTTAGTGTCCTATTTCAGTACAAAAATAAAATATATATATGCACTTCACTGTTGTAGTTATTTGTGGTGAAAGTGTTTAGTGGCCTATTTCAATACAGAAAGAACAATCTATACGCACTTCACTGTTGAAGTTATTTGTGGTGAAAGTGTTTAGTGGTCTATTTCAGTACAGAAAGAAAAATATATATGCACTTCACTGTTGCAGTTATTTGTGGTGAAAGCGTTTAGTCGCCTATTTCAGTGCAAATAGAAAAATATGTACGCACTTCACTGTTGCAATTATTTGTGGTGAAAGCGTTTAGTGGCCTATTTCAGTACAAAAAGAAAAATATACGCATTTTACTGTTGCAGTTATTTGTGGTGAAAGCATTTAGTGGCCTATTTCAGTACAGAAAGACAAATATACGCATTTTACTGTTGCAGTTATTTGTGGTGAAAGCGTTTAGTGGCCAATTTCAGTACAGAAAGAAAAATATGTACACACTTCACTGTTGCAGTTATTTGTGGTGAAAGCGATTAGTGGCCTGTTTTAGTAAAAAAAAATATATATATATATATACGCGCTTCACTGTTGCAGATATTTGTGGTGAGAGCGTTTAGTCGCCTATTTCAGTGCAAATAGAAAAATATATACGCACTTCACTGTTGTAGTTATTTGTGGTGAAAGCATTTAGTGGCCTATTTCAGTACAGAAAGACAAATATATGCATTTTACTGTTGCAGTTATTTGTGGTGAAAGCATTTAGTGGCCTATTTCAGTACAGAAAGACAAATATACGCATTTTACTGTTGCAGTTATTTGTGGTGAAAGCGTTTAGTGGCCAATTTCAGTACAGAAAGAAAAATATGTACACACTTCACTGTTGCAGTTATTTGTGGTGAAAGCGATTAGTGGCCTATTTCAGTATCAGTGTCAGTATTTGGTACAGAAGCCTTTGTTTGCAATTACAGAGGTCAAATGTTTCCTGTAGTTCTTGACCAGGTTTGCACACACTGCAACAGGGATTTTGGCCTACTCCACCACACAGATCTCCTCTAAATCTGTCAGGTTTCGGGGCTGTCACTGAGCAACACAGAGTTTCAGCTCCCTCCAAAGATGTTCTATTGGATTTTGGTCTGAAGACTGGCTAGGCTACTCCAGAACCTTGATATGCTTCTTACAGAGCCACTCCTTGGTTATCCTGGTTGTGTGCTTTGAGTCATTGTCATGTTGGAAGACCCAGCTACGACCCATCTTCAATGCTCTGACTGAGGGAATGAGGTTGTTGCTCAAAATCTCACAATAAATGGCCCCATTCATCCTCTCCTTAATACAGTGCAGTCGTCCTGTCCCCTGCACAGAAAAGCACCCCCAAAGCATGATGTTACCACCCCCTTGCTTCACAGTAGGGATGGTGTTCTTGGGATGCAACTCATCCTTCTTTTTCTCCAAACACGACGAGTGAAGTTTAGACCAAAAAGTTTTACTTTGGTCACATCTGACCACATGACTTTCTCACATGCCTCCTCTGGATCATCCAGATGGTCATTGGCAAACTTCAAAGGGGCTTGGACATGTGATGACTTGAGCAGGGTAGCCTTCCGTGCAATGCATGATTTGAAACCATGACGGCGTAGTGTTCTACCGCCAGTGACCTTTGAAACTGTGATCCCAGCTCTCTACATGTCATTGACCAGCTCCTCTCTTGTTGTTCTAAGATGATTCCTCACCTTTCTTATCATCAGTGATACCCCACGAGGTCAGATCTTGCATGGAGCCCCAGTCCGAGGGAGAATGACAGTCGTCTTTAGCCTCTTCCATTTTCTAACAATTGCTCCAACAGTTCATCTATTTTTACCAAGCTGCTTGGCAATTACCCTGTAGCCCTTTCCAGCCTTGTAGAGGTCCACAATTTTGTCTCTGGTGTCTTTTGACAGCTCTTTGGTCTTGCCCATGGTAGTAGTTGGCGTCTGAACGACTGTGGGGTGGACAGGTGTCTTTAAAGAGCTCAGAAAGGTGCTACTAAGTTAAGTAGAGGTAGACTTTTTAAAGGCACACTAACAGGTCTTTGAGAGCCAGAGTTTTTGCTGTTTCTCAGTTGTTCAAATACTTATGTTCAGCAGTGCAAGACAAATAATTTATTTAAAAATCGTAAAATGTGATTAGCATTTTTTTATTTTTTATTCTGTCTCTCAAAGTGGGAATGCACCTACAATGTGAATTTCAGACCCCTCCATGATTTCTAAGTGGGAGAACTTGCAAAATCGCAAGGTGTGCAAATTCTTCTGTTCCTCACTGTATTTGTGGTGAAAGCGATTAGTGGTCTATTTCAGTACAAAAAGAAAAATATATTTGTTGCTTTTAAGGGTGTTTTAATTTGCTTTTAATTTATTTAGTTAAGCTAAAAGTATGTCAGACAGAGAAGTGCCAGGCCATGCACAGAGGTTTGGCAGAGGCCTAAATGTTTCTTGCGCAGGCATAGGTCGCAGCAGAGTAAGGTGGCGTGGCAGCAGTAGTCGCAGTGAGAGGCCTGAGCTCCAGGTGTCATCTAGCGGTCGTGTCTTGACCAGCAACCCAGCGGTTCTTGATTGGTTAACTCGGTCATCCACTTTATCCAAAGTGACATCAGACACCCCCAGCCAACAGTCGTCAGACACAACCCTTAGTTGGCATGTCCTGGGAGCAGGCCCTGTGCCCTCACCTGTCCTTAACCTGCCTCTCTCCTTTGCTGTTCCCTCAGCTACAGAAGTATTGTATGCTGTGGGCTCAGCTCGACTATACAGCAAGGACCAGCTACTAGAGGACAGTCAGCAGCTACTGCCCAGCCAAGATCTAGAGGAGACATCTGCCGTTTCCTCAGCTAGGCAGGTAAGTAGTGATGAGGAGAGTGGCGTGGGAGCTGGTGTTTTGAGCGGTCAGGCTCCTGACCCAGACACCATTGAGGAGGACATCAGTGACGTGCATACACTACTCGATGATGATGAAGCCAATCGCACTTGGGAGCCGGGTGACAAAGGAGCTTTGACATCATCAGGAGAAGAGAGTGGCAGCTTGCCTGTGAGGCAGTGGCTGAGCCAGCAAGTTGCTAGCATGGCCAGGAGTCAGCAGGATGGCAGCATTGGGAGGTCGGCAGCCAAATGGGCACGGGGTAGACCACCCGCTTTGCAGCAGCCTACCTGCCCATAAAGGTGTGGTGCACGGGTTCAGGGAAGCAGCGGCAGTCATTCAGTGCATATTGTTGGGGGTAAAAGCAGCTACTCGGCGGTGTGGCAGTTTTTTGTAAAGCCGCCGGAGGAGGTCAACATGGCCATATGTAGAATATGTGGGCAGAAGGTGAAGCGTTGCCAAGGTACCAATGTTGGCACCACGGCCCTGCGTTAACATATGCAGCATCACCATAAAGTGGCCTGGGAGAACATTGTCTCCGATGTGGTGGTACAGCCTGCCGCAGCAACCGCTGTATCAGCCAGTGGCACGCCGCACCCGATTTCAGGCAGTCAAGGCTAAACCACCTCAGCCGAAGTGAGCTGTCTGTCGTTCCAAAGGTGCAGAAGTTGAACGTGCTCCTGTCCAAGTTAATTGTGCTGCAGTCCCTCCCTTTCCAAGTGGTGGACTCTGCACCTTTCAGAGAACTGATGGCTTGTGCTGAGCCGAGGTGGTGAGTCCCAAGCCATCATTTCTTTGCAAAAAAAGCTGTACCAGCCCTGCACAAATATGTAGAACAGAAGGTGGGCCAGTCCTTGAGCCTGTCGGTGTCTGCCAAAGTGCTCGGCATCGCTGACGTGTGGAGCTGTAACTATGGTCAGGGACAATACATGTCTTTTATGGCCCACTGGGTGAATGTGGTTCCTGCACAGCCACACCAGCAACTTGCCCAGGTGACACGGCTTATGCCTCCACGTTGTCACGCCGTTGGTCCAGCGACAATATCAGCCTCTGCCTCCTCATCCTCCACCATGTCCTTAGCCTCCACTGCAGGGACAAGTCACAGTGCAATAACATTTGCAAAGATAGGTGCACTCTGCGGTCTTACTAAACTCTCATACTGATGTTAAAATTGAGAAATTAGCCAACATATCCTACTGTGGAGGACATGTCTGAGCCCGAGCACAGTGCCAAGGTTTCTCAAGTAGCTCGGGACGTAACACTCACCTACCGTACCTCTGCCATATGGGCAAGTCCAGGAGCCAGTGGGCGAATTACAGGAGCGTAAGGTCCGACTCATAGCCAACTCACCAGTTACCTCCAGCATGTAGCCATACTTGCAATGGGAGGAGGGAGGAGTATGCGAGTCTCATTTAAGACTGGCTGATATGGCCCAGGACTCACAGATGCACCTAAATGTAGCCTGTCGATGGAAAACAGGCACATTTAAACTGGAGTTTATACACCTCCAAGCATCTCTATTTACAAACCAACAGAAAAAATGGCGTAGTGTTAACAAGCAGGAAGTGCTCAAACCCACATGCAGTTGTGCATATACAGTATATACAGGGGAGCAAATCCTGCACTTGTAGCCCATTGCTAATGGTGATCCCCAGCAAAAATGCATACAGTGGAGGATGTCCGCAGCAGACCACAAGTACCACAATAGACATCCTACACAAGATAGTAATTATGTGGATGTGATAACTAATATAAAAATATAATAACATTTGCAAAGACAGGTGCACTCTGCGGTCTTACTAAACCCTCATACTGATGTAAAAATTGAGAGATTAGCCAACATAACCTACTGTGGAGGACATGTCTGAGCCCGAGCACCGCACCAAGGTTTCTCAAGTAGCTCGGGATCTAACACTGACCTACCTCTGCTATATGGGCAATACCAGCAGCCAGTGTTCAAATTACAGGAGCTACTTGAGAAACCTTGGCACTGTGCTCGGGCTCAGACATGTCCTCCACAGTAGGATATTTTGGGTAATCTCTCAATTTTAACATCAGTATGAGGGTTTAGTAAGACCGCAGAGTGCACCTGTCTTTGCAAATGTTATTACATTGTTATATTGGCTGATATGCAACGTTTCCACCCGTTGGAATTCCACCCTCCATATGTTGGACCGACTATATGAACAGAGAAAGGCCATCAACTACAGTGGGATGCGAAAGTTTGGGCAACCTTGTTAATCGTCATGATTTTCCTGTATAAATCGTTGGTTGTTACGATAAAAAATGTCAGTTAAATATATCATATCGGAGACACACACAGTGATATTTGAGAAGTGAAATGAAGTTTATTGGATTTACAGAAAGTGTGCTATAATTGTTTAAACAAAATTAGACAGGTGCATACATTTGGGCACTGTTGTCATTTTATTGATTCCAAAACCTTTAGAACTAATTATTGGAACTCAAATTGGCTTGGTAAGCTCAGTGACCCCTGACCTACATACACAGGTGAATCCAATTATGAGAAAGAGTATTTAAGGGGGTCAATTGTAAGTTTCCCTCCTCTTTTTATTTTCTCTGAAGAGTAGCAACATGGGGGTCTCAAAACAACTCTCAAATGACCTGAAGACAGGGCCGGCGCCACCAGTAAGGCGACCTAGGCAGTCGCCTAGGGCGCCATTTAGCAGGGGGGCGCCCGTTGCGGTTTAAAAACAAACAAAAAAAAACTTTGGTTATAATATAAGTTCGGGCGGCCGGCCGGCGGCGCCCCTCATGCTGCGCTGCCTGAGCGGTCAGCTTGAGGCTGAGCGCTTGCCGCTCTAAAGAATCTCCGGCAGCTGTCTCAGCTGTCCGACTGTGTCTGCTCTGTCATGTGCTGCCTGTTGTTGTCTGACATGTCGGAGAGCAGCCTCAGAGGAGAATCGGGGCAGAGGCTGAGCCGCTGCCGCCTGCCTCAGTGAAGCCGTGGGGGTGGGGCGGGGGCGCACCAGACCAAAGAGACAGTCTGACTGAGACTGTCACTGACACTGACAATGACAGTCTGACAGCGGTGTGCAGTCTGTCTCTCTGGTGGTCTGACTGAGTGACTATTTAACTGCTGTCTGCTGTGCTAGCTTACCTGGCTGGCTGCTGGGCTGCTGAGGGTGGAGCGGAGGCGGAGCTCTCTCTGCCGCCCTCCCTGAATGATCTTGATCTGAACCCCTGACCTCTCCCTGACCCCTCCCACCCTTGAGAACGTCACGTGACGCAGAGAGAGGGGTGGAGCGAAGGTGAAAGAGAAGGCCGCACACTGAGCAGCAGCCAAGCAGCCAGCCACGGCCACGGTCCACCACCAGTCCCACCACCAGCAATTTGCCTCCCCTGACCCCAGTGCAGCGGCAGTGCCTAAATTGCTTTCTCCTTCTGGGACAGAACAGAAGTGGGCTCCAGTCCTAACTGGATTGGAGTGCAGGTGCAGCTGCTTTCTTCTTCCCCAGGACGGACCCCAGGGCGACATTGGTGAATGGTGTACGTACTACCGTGTTTTTGTCTCCAGTCCCCAGAGCCAGACAAAGAGCCAGACTGCAGCCAGAGACCAGCTCATCTTATTGCCCTGGTGGTAAGTAGACAATGCAATATGTTTATTATTTACTGTATTTTTTACCTTATAAGACGCACTTTTTCCCCCCCAAAAGTGGGGGGAAAATGGCCGTGAGTCTTATAAAGCGGATTGCGGATACTTCGCTGGCCGCTATGCTGCACAGCGCAGCCAGCGAAGTATCAGTGTGGAGGGAGGAGGCGGGGACACTCATTGCGGGGCCCGGTGCAGTGACTCTACTCTAATACACCGGGCCCCGCAGCTGTTAAGTACATTCAATTCGAATGGGTCCGCAATTACTGTTCTGTACTTACTGTAGTACCTTATGTATAGCATTAAGATGGCGCTGACCGGCAGCTCCCTCGGTCATGCGCCGCCTGCCGCAGCTCCCTCCTCATGCGCCGCCTGCCCGTCTGCCTGTTCATTCATAAAGTGAGATAAGCAGGCAGGCGGCGCATGAGGAGGGAGCTGCCGGTCTGCGCCGCCTTAATGCTATACACAAGGTACTACAGTAAGTACAGTACAGTAATTGCGGACCCATTCGGATTGAATGTACTTAACAGCTGTGGCAGGGCCCGGTGTATTAGAGTAGAATCACTGCACCGGGCCCCGCCATGAGTGTCTCCGCCTCCTCCCTCCACACTGATGCATCTGATGGGGGATCTGTAGATGACAATTATGGGGATCTGTGGATGACATAAGTGTCATCCACAGATCTCCCCCATAACAGTGCGTCATCCACAGATCCTCCCATAACAGTGCGTCATCCACAGATCCTCCCATAACAGTGCGTCATCCACAGATCCTCCTCTAACAGTGCGTCATCCACAGCTCCTCCCATAACAGTGTGTCATCCACAGCTCCTCCCATAACAGTGTGTCATCCACAGCTCCTCCCATAACAGTGCGTCATCCACAGATCCTCCCATAACAGTGCGTCATCCACAGCTCCTCCCATAACAGTGCGTCATCCACAGATCCTCCCATAACAGTGCGTCATCCACAGATCTCCCATAACAGTGCGTCATCCACAGATCCCCCCATAACAGTGCGTCATCCACAGATCCCCCCCATAACAGTGCGTCATTTGATAAGGGAGGAGGGGGAGCGGCGGCAATTTTTATCTTGCCTAGGGCGGCAAAAATCCTTGCACCGGCCCTGCCTGAAGACAAAGATTGTTCACCATCATGGTTTAGGGGAAGGATACAGAAAGCTGTCTCAGAGATTTCAGCTGTCTGTTTCCACAGTTAGGAACATATTGAGGAAATGGAAGACCACAGGCTCAGTTCAAGTTAAGGCTCGAAGTGGCAGACCAAGAAAAATCTCGGATAGACAGAAGCGACGAATGGTGAGAACAGTCAGAGTCAACCCACAGACCAGCACCAAAGACCTACAACATCATCTTGCTGCAGATGGAGTCACTGTGCATCGTTCAACCATTCAGCGCACTTTACACAAGGAGATTCTGTATGCGAGAGTAATGCAGAGGAAGCCTTTTCTCCGCCCACAGCACAAAAAAATTTGGAATAAATTTTGGAATAAGGTGCTGTGGACTGATGAAACTAAAATTGAGTTATTTGGCCATAACAAGGGGCGTTATGCATGGAGGAAAAGGAACACAGCATTCCAAGAAAAACACCTGCTACCTACAGTAAAATATGGTGGTGGTTCCATCATGCTGTGGGGCTGTGTGGCCAGTGCAGGGACTGGGAATCTGGTCAAAGTTGAGGAACGCATGGATTCCACTCAGTATCAACAGATTCTAGAGACCAATGTCCAGGAATCAGTGGCAAAGCTGAAGCTGCGCCGGGGCTGGATCTTTCAACAAGACAACGACCCTAAACACTGTGCAAAATCCACTAAGGCATTTATGCAGAGGAACAAGTACAGCATTCTGGAATGGCCATCTCAGTCCCCAGACCTGAATATAATTGAAAATCTGAGGTGTGACTTAAAGAGAGCTGTCCATGCTCGGAAGCCATCAAACCTGAATAAACTAAAGATGTTTTGTAAAGAGGAATGGTCCAAAATACCTTCAACCAGAATCCAGGCTCTCATTGGAACCTACAGGAAGCGTTTAGAGGCTGTAATTTCTGCAAAAGGAGGATCTACTAAATATTGATTTCATTTCTTTTTTGTGGTGCCCAAATTTATGCACCTGCCTAATTTTGTTTAAACAATTATAGCACACTTTCTGTAAATCCAATAAACTTCATTTCACTTCTCAAATATCACTGTGTGTGTCTCCTATATGATATATTTAAATGACATTTTTTATCGTAACAACCAACGATTTATACAGGAAAATCATGACGATTAACAAGGTTGCCAAAACTTTCGCATCCTACTGTATTTCTTGATGATGCAAGCGGATAAGAGTACTCCCCTGTGTAACTTCGATGTCAGTCAGTAGCAGCTCATGCATGACACCTGCCGTTTGCTCGGGCCCTTTGAGGACGCCATGTTATTTGTCAGTTGCCAGGACAACGGGATGAACAATGTCATTCCACTGCTTCATGTCCTGGAACAGATGGTGGTAACAATGGCTGTCAAGGCACTGGAGGCGTGGCACCTAGATCTCACGGCCACATGAGCCCTGTGGGGGCTGAACTGGAAGAGGAGGGGGAGGATGACATTGGACCACAGGCAATGTGTAGCGAAATGGGTGGTTTATCTACTCAGGTTACAGGAGAGGAGCAGCAGGAGCAGCCAGAGGAGCTACAAGGCGATGAAGAAAATGAGACAGAGGACCCAGACACACCATAGCAGTATTCAGTGGAGATGGAGGCAGGGAGTGCTTCCGAGTTACTTCCACGAATGGTCCGATGCCTGCTCACTTGCTTGCATAGTGACAGCCGAATTGTCAGCATTCGGCAGAGGGATTACTTCTGGCTCTTCACCTTGTTGGACTACTGAACTACTACAGAGACATCCTATGTAATCAGTTGGCCACTGCCTATCTGCACCATTGTCCATCTTCTCGCAGGTCTGACCGGGGGGCCCTTTGCGCTCACGTTCCACTGCCATGGCTGCTGGGGAGGGTTGGGTTGGCAGGAGCAGTACCAGCTCCATCAGCAGCAGTCTGAGTCTACAGTCACTGATGAGTAGCTTTCTTCACTTGCATAGTGAAGAAACTACTCACCAGCAGCAGCAGGTAGACCTGGAGCAGGACCTAAACCAGCAGGTGGTGGCATACTTGTACAGCACCCTGCCAACCCACATTGAAGATCCGCTGGAATACTGGGCAGCCAAACTGGATTTGTGGCCACAACTAGTAGAGTTTGCCCTGGAAAAGCTGGCCAGTAGTGTGGCATCAGAGCGGGTGTTTAGTGCGGCGGGGGCCAGAGTTACCCCAAAGAGAACTCACCTGTCCAAAATGAGGAGAGACTGACCATTGTCATGATGAATCAGGCAAGGATCAGCCATGATTTCCACCCACCAATGCCTGATGCATCTGATTAGATCATCCATGCCGCCTCACCCATAGTGATGGACGAACATCGGCCAGCGCATTCGCAATTAAATGTTTGCGAGCCGCACGTTTGCAGCGGGCCCCATTGACTTTAGAGGCAGTTGAACCTGAAGGTTTTTCAGGTTCAACTGCCTCTAAAGTCAATTGAACCTGAAAAACCTTCAGGTCATATTTGCAGGCACCAAATACTTACTAGAAGTACACAAATAGTCCCACAACAAGGACAGTGATATACCAGAGGGGGATCATTGGCAAAATTCCCACAAAAAATATGTATTTTAATCAGGCTCCAATTTTATGCGTCTTAAAGAGAAACTCTCAAAAATGTGCCCTGCTAGAGCCTAAAAAAAATGTTATTTTAGGCCATGGGAGTATAGGCCCCAAAAATTAGGCATTCACCTGACAGAAAAGAACTTGTGATGATGTGGATGGAGGTACATTAGGCGGTCACTGGATGCAAATTTTACTGTAGGCCAGTACAGGCCCCAAAAATTAAGCATTCACCTGACAGAAAAGAACTTGTGATGATGTGGCTGGAGGTACATTAGGTGGTCACTGGATACAAATTTCACTGAAGGCCAGTACAGGCCCCAAAAATTAGGCATTCACCTGACAGAAAAGGTATTTTATGTCGCTGAATATACATAAGACAAGGACCATTCTTTGTTCTGAGTGGTGGCGGATATGTGTGGGCTGGCATGAGGAAATTCAATTTGACGTGGTCATCATAGGTGTTAAATTCCTCAGAGATCCATGCCTCAATCATTTATAGAAATGTGAGGTAGTCCACACTGTCGTGAGCTAGGCGAGTGCGCTTATCGGTCACGATCCCCCCTGCTGCACTGAACTTCCTTTCGGACAGAACACTCGACAATGGGCAAGCCAAGAGTTCCATGGCAAATTGTGCCAGCTCTGGCGACAATTCAAGCCTGCATACCCATTAGTCCAGGGGTTCCTTGCTTCTCAAAGCGTCCATGTCGGCCGTTAACCCGATGTAGTCGGACACCTGTCGGTCTAGGCGTTCCCTGAGGCTAGATCAGGAGGGCAGCAGTCGATTGGTTGGCTGCAAGAATGATCTCATATCCAAAGTGACCAACACATATTCAAACCGCCCTCTTCTTGCAGGCGCGGTAGGATTGGTACTCGCACCTGTTTCGCCATGGGTGGAAATTCCTCTGCCAACGCCCACAACAGAAGAATGCAGCATCTCTCGCATTCTGCCAGCCCTGCTTCATTCTGCCAGCCCTCTGTGATGCTGGTAACATGTCCGCCATTTTGTACCAGGGGTCTAAGTACGTTAACACCCAGTACTGGTCCTTGCCCTTTATGCTTTTCATACGGGGGTCCTCCTTCAAACACTGGAGCGTGAAGGCCCCCATTTGTACTAAATTGGAAGCGGTTGAGTGCCCTGGCTCCTGCTCATCGGCCTGGAGAATGTCATCCTCGATCTACTCCCCCCATCCACAGACAACACCAGGGATCCCCCAAAAATTTAAGGTCCCCCTCAAAGCCTGCTCTTCGTGCTCCTTTTCCCCACAGCTACCATCCTCCTCTGACTCCTCTTCAGACTCTTGCTTACTTGTCTCAGGTGAAGTAGCCCCCCTGTGAATTCATACAGCATTGCGACTTGCTCATCTTCCAGCTCATACTCCTCAACGGCTTGATCAATGTCACAATGCAATGCACACTCCAGAAAGAGGGCGTATGGTACAATGTCACTGATGGCACCCTGGCTGCAACTGACCAGTTTGGTGATCTCATCAAATGGCCGCAGAAGCCTGCATGTGTCGCGTATGAGCAGCCACTGGCGCGGTGAAAAGAAACCAAGCTCCCCAGAACCTGTCCTGCTGCAGTGTTCGTACAGGTAGTCGTTAATAGCACGTTGCTGCTGGAGCAGCCTATCAAGAATATACAAGTTGGAGTTCCAGCGTGTCGGGCAGTTACAAATCAGACGTCTGACGGGTGAAGGGTGTTGCCGCTGAACGTCAGCAAAGCGAGCCATGGCCATGTAAGATCTTCTAAAATGACCAGAGATTATCCTGGCCTGCCGCAAGACTTCCTGGACCCCGGGGTATTTAGCAATGAATCACTGCACGACTAAAATCAGCACGTGTTTCATTTTGCCCTGTTTCAGTGCGCTCAGCAGATTGGCACCTTTGTCGCACACCACTTTACCAACTGTCAAATTGAGCGGGGTTAGCCACTGATCGGCCTATGACTACAGAGCTGAAAGCAGTGCAGGAACGGTGTGGCTCTTGGCTTCCAGGCACAACAGCCGCAGCACAGCATGGCAACATCTCACCTGGCACCTCAAATAGGTTCTGGAGAGCTTTGGGGGCACAGTGGAAGAGGCGGTAGGAGTGGAAAAGGAAGAGTCAGCCGAAGAGGAGACGGAGGATGGAGTAGGAGGAGGAGAAGAAGAGGCAGGCCTGCATGCAATCTGTGGCGGTAACACCAAATCCACACGGGAGCCACGGGTTACATGCTTGACAGCCGTCAGACGGTTCACCCAGTGGGCAGTAAAAGTTATGTACCTTCCCTGCCCGTGTTTGCTAGACCACATGTCTGTGGTCAGATGTATCTTGGCACCGACACTGTGTGCCAGAGATATATTCCCTTGATGCTGAACATGGCCATATAGCTCTGGGATGCCCTTCTGGGAGAAATATTTCCTTCCTGGGACTATCCATTGCGTTGTTCCCTTGGCCACCAATTTTTTTAAAGGCTTCTGAGTCCACCAGTTTATATGGCAGTAGTTGGTGGGCTAGCAGTTCCGACAAGCCAGCATTCAGCCGTTGGGTAAGAGGGTTATGGGGCGTCATCAACTTTTTACGCTCGAACATTTGGGCCACAGAAGCCTGCCTTCTGCTAGATAAATGCAACTACGGCACAGTGGAAGGTGGAGTGGAGGACAAATGGGAGGAGAGAGGAGAAGGAGAAGAGGCAGGAGGTGGAGTGTCGGGAGTGTGGCTTTGTGGGTTCTGATGGCATTTCTCCCACTGGGTTCAGTGATGGGAGGCCAGGTGCCTTCTTAAAGCGGTCATCCCTAGGTGAGTGTTGGGCTTACCGCGACTTATGAGTTGACAGCACAGGCTGCAGATGTCAACACTATTGTCAGCAGCTGACACGTTAAAAAAAGCCCACACTGCGGAGCCATGTGCCGGTGTCCTGGAAGCGCCAGAAGTGACTGTGCATGGTGGATGGCTCACTCCAGATATGGATGTAGCAGGGTTTACACACATGCTTTATTAGACATGCTATCTAAACTAAATGCAACTAAATGCGTTAAGCAATTGCTTTTCAATGGCTTTTGTTTCAAAATAATGCAATGAGTTAAGAAATTTGAGTTTAGTGTGTGTGTAACTTCGTTATGCTCAAATTTACTTTTTCCAGCCTCTTATTGCTACTTGTCCCAACTTTTTGGGGATTTGTTGACACCGTGAAATTTTGAATCAACGTATTTTTCCTTTAAAATGATACATTTACTCGGATTAAACGTTTGATCTGTCATCTACGTTCTATTACAAATAAAATATTGACATTTGCCATCTCGACATCATTGCATTCAGTTTTTATTCACAATTTGTTTAGTGTCCTAAATAAATGAACATATCTCAAAGCAAGATACCGTTGCTGGGATTTTTTCACATATTCCACGTGGAGTTTGCTCCTTCCCGCTGCAACATTAATGGGGAATTGAGTGCCGACTGGACTTTGCTATACCCTCTCCACTCTGTCGGGGGGCTCTACTTGTATAAGCATTTAATAGAACAGGTTCTGTAGACATCTATGTGAAATCAACTGATAATGGTGTAAAAGGAGGGCGCTTCTTCTTGATGCTAACATCGACCTGTAAGGCTGAGTTCACACTTGAGTTATTTGTTCAGTTTTGGCCCCGTAACTGCCCAAATAAGTAAAGTGTGCAGCAGTGGCGTGCCTAGGGTGTTTGGCACCTGGGGCGGATCCTTTCTCTGGCACCCCACCCCAATTGTACCCCCTCACAGTAGTATTGCCTTCATTGTACAACCTTCACAGTAGTTTTGTATAGATGTGTCCCCCCTCACAGTAGTTAGGCCCACATTGTGTCCTCTCACAGTAGTTATGCCCACATAGTGCCACCCTCACAGTAGTTACACCCTCTTTGTTCCCCCTTCACAGTAATAATCCCCATTGTGCCCCCTTCACAGTAATAACCCCTATTGTGCCCCCTTTATAGTAATAATCCCCATTGTGCCCCCTTCACAGTAAGAACCCCAATTGTGCCCCCTTTATAGTAATAATCCCCATTATGCCCCCTTTATAGTAATAATCCCCATTGTGCCCCCTTCAAAGTAATAATCCCAATTGTTCCCCCTTTATAGTAAAAATGCCCACTGTGCCCCCTTTATAGTAAAAATCCCCATTGTGCCCCCTTCATAGTAATAATGCCCATTGTGCCCCCTTAATAGTAGTAATGCCCACTGTGCTAGTAATGCCCTCTGTGCCCCCTCCATAGTAGAAATCCCCATTGTGCCCCCTTCACAGTAATAATGTCCACTGTGCCCCCTTCACAGTAATAATGTCCACTGTGCCCCCTTCACAGTAATAATGCCCACTGTGCCCCTGTCATTGTAGTAATGCCCTCTGGCTCTGTGCCCCCTCCATAGTAGAAATGCCCATTGTGCCCCCTTCACATTAGTAATGCCCTCTGTGCCCCCAGCTGTTTGAAGAGAGGGCAGCGCTCATATGAGAGATTCTTTCTCTGTTCTATTCACCTGCTCACCGTAGTATTTGCAGTGATGAGCAGGTAAACAGAGCAGAGAAGGCAGCACACAAAAAAAGCGGACAACACCTTTAAAGACATATTAAGAAAAACATTGCATACAGCGCTACAGAACCCACATATGTACCTCTTACATCCAGTGACTTGTCTTCTCTGATGTAGACATTCTCTTTCCTCTTCTCCTGTTAGACCAGACCACCATGGTGACTTGTTTAAGCCATGCCTCGTCTCTGCAGAGTTTAACAAACGGACATCTTACTTTTCTACTTTTCCATCATCTTAACAACCCATCCTGCCACCCCCAATACTGTATCCACTGTGCCCCCTAATACTTTCCTGCAGAAACAGTCCCCCTGAAAATACTGGTACCCCACAAACACCCCTTTATATAGAAACATAGAAACATAGAATGTGTCGGCAGATAAGAACCATTTGGCCCATCTAGTCTGCCCAATATACTAAATACTATGGATAGCCCCTGGCCCTATCTTATATGAAGGATGGCCTTATGCCTATCCCATGCATGCTTAAACCCCTTCACTGTATTTGCAGCTACCACTTCTGCAGGAAGGCTATTCCATGCATCCACTACTCTCTCAGTAAAGTAATACTTCCTGATATTACTTTTAAACCTTTGCCCCTCTAATTTAAAACTATGTCCTCTTGTAGCAGTTTTTCTTCTTTTAAATATTCTTTCCTCTTTTATAAGTGCGCTAGTACAAAAAAATATCCCTTTCCTTTTAGATCAGACCTCCATATAAAACCATAAATGAGATCCCCCCATCTCAGACCAAACCCCCTTTAGACCTCTTTGTCAGACCCCATATAAGACCCCAGTTTTAAAGCTCAGATCGGACCCCCATTAGACCTCCATGTAAGACCCCGACCCAATATCAGACCTCAGATAAGACCCCCATAAGACCTCCAGACCCTCATATCAGACCTCCAGACCCACATATCATACCTCAGACCAGACCCCCATATCAGACCTCAAGACACCCATTTGACCACCAGACCCCCTTTAGACCTCCAGACCCCAATATCTGACCCCCATTAGACCTCCAGACCCCCCAGTCAGATCTCCAGACCCCCCAGTCAGACCCTTATCAGACCTCCAGACCTCCATCGAATCGAGCTGCAGATCATTGATTTGATAACTTCGGTTTTTAATGCTGTCTTCGTACAGCATTAAAATGTATTGCTTTCGTGGATCCAAACTTCGTTTCACCCGAAGTCACTTGAGACTTTGGTGAATTGATTCGGTGTTTATTTCTGAATTTTTAAATTAGTATTCGGAAGTTGGGTTTGGTACCAGCTCGTACCTCAGTACCTAAGCCGACTTGGGATTACGAATTTAAAAGATTCAGAAATAAATGCAGAATTAATTAACCGAAGCTTTGCGCAACTTCGTGTGAAACGAAGTTTGGATCCACAAATCGACTTCGGATTAAGGATTAGTGATGAGCGGCAGGTGCCATATTCGATTTCTACGAAATTTGCGAATATTCGATAGAATATTCGTTTTATATTCGTCGAAAATCGAATATTCGTCATTTTTCTTGTTATCGCGATTAATATGCAATTTTAATAATCGGGTATAAGCAATGCGCCGCACAGACCTTTCACTTACCAGTAGAATGAGCTCCCGGCCGGTCACAGACATCACAGCTAGCAGGTAAGTATAATGCTTCTATTTATTGCTAAGTAACCATGGCAGCCAAGACTGCAATAGCGTCTTGGCTGCCATGGTAACCGATCAGAGCCCCAGCGATTTAAACTGGGATTCCGATCGGAACTCTCCGCTGCCACCAATGATGGGGGGGATGATTTTAATTAGGGGGAGGGAAGAGGGGAGGCCGCACTGGTCTAATTTAATACTGGGAATCCGCAATGGCCACCAATGAATATAGAGGGAGGGGGGCTGCACTGTCCACATTTAATACTGGGGAGGGAGGGAGGGGGGGCCGCACTGGCCACCAATGAATATAGAGGGAGGGGGGTCGCACTGGTCACATTTAATACTGGGGAGGGAGGGAGGGAGGGCGCACTGGCCACCAATAAATATAGAGGGAGGGGGGCCGCACTGGTCACATTTAATATAGGGGAGGGAGGGAGGGGGGGCCGCACTGGCCACCAATACATATAGAGGGAGGGGGGCCGCACTGGTCACATTTAATACTGGGGAGGGAGGGAGGGGGGCCGCACTGGTCACCAATGAGTGAAATACAGGGAGGGGAGGGGGGGTCTGCCCCCTGCTGCCTGGCAGCACCTGCCAGTCAGCAGGGGGCAGTCATGTACACAGTTCTCAGTATATTCTAACTTGAAGCGTCCCCATCACCATGGGAACGCCTCTGTGTTAGCATATACTGTCGGATCTGAGTTTCACGATGTAACTCAAATCCGATGGTATATTCTAACATAGAGGCGTTCCCATGGTGATGGGGACGCTTCAAGTTAAAATATACGATCGGATTGGAGAAAACTCCGATCTGATGGTATATTAATAGGGGACTCCTGACTTTACATTGAAAGTCAATGGGAGACGGATGTTGAAATCGCCATGCGATTACTTCGAGTTATATTAATCGCATTGCGATTTCAACTTGGACCTGGTTTACTATGGTTGGCTTGGTAGAATTAGCGAATATGACATATATATTCGTTATATTCCACAAAACGAAGATAACAAAGTAGTCTGCATCTTCGTTTTAGCTCCGTATTCATCAACTTCGCTAATTCTAGCAATCATATAGGAAAGTTTACTATAGAGACAGCTAAGATTAATTCGCTATGCGATTATATTACTTTGCTTTTTTTAAAAAAAAAAAAAAATAGAATAATTATAATACCTAAAAATCATTATAATTATTCTATTTATAAAAAAAAGCTAAGTAATATAAATCACATAGCGAATTAAACTTAGCTGTCTCTATAGTAAACTTTCCTATATGATTGCTAGAATTAGCGAAGTTGACGAATATGGAGCTAAAACGAAGATGCAGAATACTTTGTTATCTTCGTTTTGTGGAATATGACGAATACATTCGTCATATTCGCTAATTCTACCAAGCCAACCATAGTAAACCAGGTCCAAGTTGAAATCGCAATTCGATTAATTCAAGTTATAATAATCGAATTTCGATTTTAACTTAGCACTGCTATATTCCATATTAGGCTAGAATTAACGAATATGGAATATAGCAGTGCTAAGTTAAAATCGAAATTCGATTATTATAACTTGAAATAATCGAATTGCGATTTCAACGTAATTCTCAAATCCGACAGTACATTCTAGTATATGGAGACGTTCCCATGGTGATGGGGACGCTCCATGAGCACGGAAGTCGGCAGAAGCGGCAACGGGCACTGACTGGAGCAGCCAGTCTATGTGTACTGGTAACGCCCCCGTTGCACCTAGAGACTCATTTACATATAATAAAACATCGTTTTTCTCAGCAATGCGGACACATATGAACACAGGACCAATACAGATGGCTTCAGCTGCCAAGTGCACATGCAACAGGTCAGCCAGTATCACAGGTACAAAACTGACAGATGCCCTTTAAAGGGGTTGTCCGGGTTCAGAGCTGAACTCGGACATAACCCCTTCTTCCCCCACTCAGTCCCTCTAACATGAGCATTGGAGCATTTCACAATTAGACATAAGACTACATACATATTAGCACCTGTGTCACTGCAGAATTAAAACTTCTCTCTGTACCACTAACTGGGCTAAAAAATGGGGTGCTCAAACTCTGCCCCCTTGGCAGTGACACCTCACATACCGCCTCCCCGCATCCTCCGCTCACTGCTGCTCGACCATTCAGCTTAACACTTAGCGCCCCATACCTCTTACATCAAGTGATGTCTCCTCTAATGCAGATTGCAGACGTTTACTTTCCTCATCTTCTCCATTCAGCCAAGACCACCATGACAACATCTTTTAGCCATGTCTTGTCTCTGCAGAGTTTGCAACACAGACATCTGAGATTCCTCAGTTTCCACCCCCCCCCCTCTTCCTGGTGCCCCGACATGGCTAGCCAGCTACTACTCCCAGTACTGTGCCCACTGTGCTCCCCAATGTTCATATACACTGTACTGCAGAAATAATAGTGCCATATAGTTAGTCTCCCCATAGTTATAGTCCTCCCAGACTGCTGTCAATAGTAATAGTGGTACTCAAAGTCCCACCAATAGTATTTCCCTCCCATTGTAGCCTTTTTAGTAATAGAGCCCCTACAGTGCCCCAATAGTGATAATGCTCTTCACGAGTGCTTCCTTTAGTAGTAATGCTTTCCAACTTGTGCTTGATAATAATAATAATGCCCCCATAGAGCCCTCAGTAGAACTAACCCCCCCATATTATACCCAGTGGTCATAAGGCTCCCTATAGTGCCCTCAGTACTAATAAAGCCCCACTATAGGGAACCCCTTATATATATGAGGCCAATCTATAAGGCACTTCTATAGAGCTCTCAGTAGTAGTAATGCCCTCCACCACTGCCCACAGTATTTATAATGTTCCCTGCATTGCCCCTTGTAATTATAATGCCTCCTGCCGTACACCCAGGAGTTATAATCTTCTCTGTAAGCCCCCCTATAGAGAACCCCTTATATATATATATGAGGCCAATCTATAAGGCACTTCTATAGAGCTCTCAGTAGTAGTAATGCCCTCCACCACTGCCCACAGTATGTAATGTTTCCTGCATTGCCCCCTGTAATCATAATGCCTTCTGCCGTACACCCAGGAGTTATAATCTTCTCTGTAGGCCCCCCTATAGGGAACCCCTTATAGATAAATACATTATAATGCCTGTCCTCTCCCTCCAATCTTCTATACCATGCAGTCCCGCCACAGCTGATATTCCCTGCTACTAATTCCCTACTTAAAATTCCATTACCCCCTACTGCCACTACCATTACCGCCACACAGACTCCATCAAAAATTTGATGAATTGGACACGAAACAAATTTCAAGAAATTTGCTCATCTTTAATTAGAACATGCATGGAAAAACGGACAATATCCCAAAATATATGAATAATGTAAAAATACATCACCTTTATTAAATTAATATGGTATTGAGTAGATAAAAAGGGGACAAAAATAGGACTCATATCCTTCCCACATCACATATATAAACCCTAAAAGTATCAGTTACCAATTACAAGACATCATAATGGATAATTGCAACAAATCAATTCTTATTGCTGAAGAAACAATCATGGTCAAAATTCCCAAATTATGGAAATAAGTACAGTATTTTTCGTCCTATAAGACTCACTTGTTTCCCCAAAAAGTGTGTGTTTATGTGTGTGTGGGGGAATGGCTGTTCGTCTTATGGGGTAAATACTAATGACCGCTTCCATTATAGAACCGCTCATTAATACTGCAGGACCTGGGACCGGTGAATGTAGCGCTCCCTGTGCTGTCTCTGTAGTCACTGCTTCCGGGTCTTCACCTGCTGGCGCCGCACGCTGTGTTGTTACCTGACCTGTTGTATGGGGACATCTGCACACTCTGTGAGTTAACACTGTGCAACGCTAGGTCACAGCATGGCAGGAAGAGGATCTCCTGGGTAGCCCCGTCATCTGGACCAGGAGAGGGGAGTTGTTGTTTTTTTTTTTGTCTGATATTTATCAAAAAAATACTCTAAATAATTTGTAATGAAATTTTGCAATATACTTTATTTTGTTTTGTGGTTTTCCTTACGAAGTAGACACCTGAAGTTCAGATGCATATCGCGATTTGGACATGTGCCTGATTCATTTATACAGAAATGTTTGGAAATCCTTGTGGATACACGTGCCTGATTCATCTTGACAAGGGTAATGTTTTGGACAATTGTGCAGGACAATTTTGCTTGCTTGGGTGTGATGACACAACCTTACAGCACTCCGGGGGCTGGACAAGACAGTACAGTGATAGTAAACTGGGTCAGTTACAGGCACGGTTCCAATCCATGGTGTCAGGGAACAGGGTAAGTGCCAGAGAAAATACACAGTCATTTAGTAAATGAGAAAATTTTAAACAATTAACAAAAAAAATAATAATGAGGACTGCTGGACAGAAGTATGAATACGAGAAAGACCAAAAATTGGTTAAAAGAAAAAAAAATACAAAATGAGATAAAATCTTTTCATGATTTAATCTCAGTACTAGGAGACTAGAGGGTGTTATATATACACCAATTTTCAGGGCAATTGGAGTAACAAATTGTTTGTGTTACAAATCAAACTTTTTGAAAAGTTTGCCAAAGCAGTCACAAAGCTAATCTCAAGAAATGTACTAATCTATAATGCAATAGTATTGATGTTGATAATATCAGATGCATAGATTCTTACTACTACTTAGGAGAATGTACTGTACAATGATATGTACTTACATGAGATGTTTCCATTTTTCTGCCATTATATTTCTTTACTGTTCATTGGAGATACTTTTCATCTACCCTTTAATAATAAATCAATAAGTAAAACACCAGTAATTTAATGAAATTCAGTTTGATTCCAATGTAGGAATAGTGTGTGAGGTGATCAGGCACATCAGCATATATAAAGGGAATGGCCTATGAAATACAACTCTATGGAAAACTTTTCCCATGACCTCATGTGTCCCTGGAGTTTCAAGGTAAAGAGGAGGAAACTTCTGATAATTAGTTGTCAATAGATCACAAAAGTTTCTTCATTAAAAAAGAAAAAACTTTATCAATCACATCTGACTTCAGGAAAAAAGTTAAAGAAGACAAAAGTTGTTAGTTGTTAGATATCTAACAGTCAAGAACAGCTAACAATAAATGTAAAGAGTGAAGTTTCCAAAAAATTCAATTTGATCTGAATTAATTTTTAATGAAGAAAGATATAAATCAGCTATTTCCCGGCCTGCAGGGAGAGTGTATCTCAGTGTCTACCGCTGTGCAGTGCAGAAGCATGCATAGCTAGACCATTGTGGTAGTGAAACTGTTACTGTGAGTCAGTTTGACACGCAGATGACAGGCGTCACTCACACCACTTATTTGGTCAGTTACGGGTCAAAAACTAACCAAATAACTGAAGTGGTCAATGTTAGAGTCAGTTATAAAGAACCTTGCACTGGCCCAAGATTCTAGTATACAGGGAGTGCAGAATTATTAGGCAAGTTGTATTTTTGAGGATTAATTTTATTATTGAACAACAACCATGTTCTCAATGAACTCAAAAAACTCATTAATATCAAAGCTGAATATTTTTGGAAGTAGTTTTTAGTTTGTTTTTAGTTTTAGCTATTTTAGGGGGATATCTGTGTGTGCAGGTGACTATTACTGTGCATAATTATTAGGCAACTTAACAAAAAACAAATATATACCCATTTCAATTATTTATTTTTACCAGTGAAACCAATATAACATCTCAACATTCACAAATATACATTTCTGACATTCAAAAACAAAACAAAAACAAATCAGTGACTAATATAGCCACCTTTCTTTGCAAGGACACTCAAAAGCCTGCCATCCATGGATTCTGTCAGTGTTTTGATCTGTTCACCATCAACATTGCGAGCAGCAGCAACCACAGCCTCCCAGACACTGTTCAGAGAGGTGTACTGTTTTCCCTCCTTGTAAATCTCACATTTGATGATGGACCACAGGTTCTCAATGGGGTTCAGATCAGGTGAACAAGGAGGCCATGTCATTAGATTTTCTTCTTTTATACCCTTTCTTGCCAGCCACGCTGTGGAGTACTTGGACGCGTGTGATGGAGCATTGTCCTGCATGAAAATCATGTTTTTCTTGAAGGATGCAGACTTCTTCCTGTACCACTGCTTGAAGAAGGTGTCTTCCAGAAACTGGCAGTAGGACTGGGAGTTGAGCTTGACTCCATCCTCAACCCGAAAAGGCCCCACAAGCTCATCTTTGATGATACCAGCCCAAACCAGTACTCCACCTCCACCTTGCTTGCGTCTGAGTCGGACTGGAGCTCTCTGCCCTTTACCAATCCAGCCACGGGCCCATCCATCTGGCCCATCAAGACTCACTCTCATTTCATCAGTCCATAAAACCTTAGAAAAATCAGTCTTGAGATATTTCTTGGCCCAGTCTTGACGTTTCAGCTTGTGTGTCTTGTTCAGTGGTGGTCGTCTTTCAGCCTTTCTTACCTTGGCCATGTCTCTGAGTATTGCACACCTTGTACTTTTGGGCACTCCAGTGATGTTGCAGCTCTGAAATATGGCCAAACTGGTGGCAAGTGGCATCTTGGCAGCTGCACGCTTGACTTTTCTCAGTTCATGGACAGTTATTTTGCGCCTTGGTTTGCGCCACGCTTCTTGCGACCCTGTTGACTATTTTGAATGAAATGCTTGATTGTTCGATGATCACGCTTCAGAAGCTTTGCAATTTTAAGAGTGCTGCATCTCTCTGCAAGATATCTCACTATTTTTTACTTTTCTGAGCCTGTCAAGTCCTTCTTTTGACCCATTTTGCCAAAGGAAAGGAAGTTGCCTAATAATTCTGCACACCTAATATAGGGTGTTGATGTCATTAGACCACACCCCTTCTCATTACAGAGATGCACATCACCTAATATGCTTAATAGGTAGTAGGCTTTCGAGCCTATACAGCTTGGAGTAAGACAACATGCATAAAGAGGATGATGTGGTCAAAATACTCATTTGCCTAATAATTCTGCACGCAGTGTAGAGTGAAAGAGTGCACTCCTTTTACGCTGATTCCACAAAAATTGTTACAGAACCTGTTTTGCTACACACTGATACAAGTAGTGGGCCCATGACAGAGTGGAGAGGGTGGCACTAGTCACAAATAAAAAGGATCCTGTATTTTGAGCATCCACCTTCACACAGTTGGTGTTTGGTGCAATTGATCAGTATTGGTAGGTCAAAAAAAAATGTACAATGTAAGCACCTATATTAATACGGTGTTGAGACCATTCGTATTGGTCTTGCTGTCCTATGCCAGGGACACGATGGACGTCCTGCAAAGGCTGCATGGTATCCAGTGTGAGGCAGACACCTGGATAGCAAGCTTAGATGTTGAGGCTTCACCACACTGGCTTTCAAGCCATCCGGGCTTTCCTTCATCATGGACCTGATAGAATTCCTTTTGACGCATATTGTTTTTTTGTTTGACCGGGAAATTTTTCACCAGCTCAGGGGGGCTGCGATGGGTAGTCTGTGTGCCCCTACCTACGCAAATCTCTACTGGGCTGGTGGGAAAGAGAGGTTGTCTTCAATGACACTATGGACCACTACACGTCATTGAAATTTATCTGGCTCAGATATATCGATGACGTGTTTTTGTTGTGGAAGGGTACTAAAGAACTGTTTACCCAATTTGTGGCAGAGCTCAATATAAATCAGTTGGGGCTATATTTTACGTCTGACATCAATGCATGCACAATTATGTTCCTAGATCTCACTAGTTCTTTGGGGACTGAGGGCAAGGTTGTCACCAATTTGTTCAGGAAGCAGACAGCAACAAATAGTCTACTTTGCTGGGATAGTGGACATCCGCTGGCCTTCAGAGATGGGATCCTTAAGGGACAATATCTGAGGGCCAGAAGGAACTGCTCTGAACTGAGTGACTTTAAGGCAGTTGCCCGTGATTTGAGGACCGGTTTCACTAATTGGGGATATCCGCAGGAGATCCTAAGGAAAGTTTATCATCAATCTATGAGTACAAATCGTGAGCACCTTTTAATTCCCAAAGTTGTGAAACAAGATAGTTCCATATTTAGGGTAATAGGTACCTATGACAAGGCACACAAGCAAGTACGGGAGATTCTACAGGCACACTGGTCAATTTTACAGTCTGACCTGGATATAGGGAATCAGATACCTGCACGCTCCTGTGTCACCTATCGACGCAGCTCCAATCTACGTGACCGGTTGGTCCACAGTCTGTACCAAAGCCCAATATCAACAACGTGGCTAAAATGTACCCTCACAGGTACGTTCCCATGTGGGTCATGTGTTACTACCTATAGTGCGACACCAGTAGGTAAAAAAAAATAAAACAGGAGTGGGTCCAAAACAGAGATGACACGTGATGAAAATATTTACATGTCTACTGTGTTTTGGACTCACTCCTGCTTTTGGCTTCCAAATCATGATCAACTCCTGATGCAAAATACTGACCGTGTGATAGAGGCCTCATGCTCAATTTGCATGAGTTTTGGCCATTTACCTCTGTCATCAGTTTTATTCAGATAAAAAAAAAAGTCCTGCATGCATAACTTTAACCCCTTAAGGACTCAGGACGTACCAGTACGCCATGTTTGCCGAGTCCTTAAGGACTCAGGACGTACCGGTACGTACTAACTTTAAAAGTACATTGCGGCGCGGCGGGGGTTAATAGGAACAGGATGCCCGCTGAAATCATTCAGCGGTAATCCTGTCACAACGCCGGGGGGGGTCATGTGACCCCCCGTATCGGTGATCGCCGCAAACCGCAGGTCAATTCAGACCTGCAGTTTGCGGATTTTACCTGCGGTTGAGGCGGCGGCAGGCGGTGCCATCGGGTCCCCATGCGGCTGTAGGGAGCACCCAATGGCATAGAAGGCAGCGCGCTGCCTTCCGGTGACGAGCCTGTGAGATCCAGCCCCCTGGATCTCACAGGCCGGAAGCTGTATGAGTAATACACACAGTATTACTCATACAGCCAATGCATTCCAATACAGAAGTATTGGAATGCATTGTAAAGGATTAGACCCCCAAAAGTTCAAGTCCCAAAGTGGGACAAAAAATAAAGTGAAAAAAAAGTTAAAAAAATAAAGTTTTCCCGAAAAAAATTAAAAGTTTCAAGTAAAAATAAACAAAAACGTCATTTTCCCCAAATAAAGTAAAAATTTAAATTGGTAAGAAATAGGGGGGGAAAAAAAGTATACATATTAGGCATCGCCACATCCGTATCGACCGGATCTATAAACATATCACATGACCTAACCCCTCAGATGAACACCGTAATTAATAAAAACTGCTAAATAAACAATTTTTTTGTCACCTTACATCACAAAAAGTACAACAGCAAGCAATCAAAAAGGCGTTTGCCCACCAAAATAGTGTCAATCAAACCGTCGCCTCATTCTGCAAAAAATTAGCCCCTAAGTATACATATTTGATTTCGCCGCGTTCGTATCGACCGGCTCTATAAAAATATCACATGACCTAACCCCTCAGATGAACACCGTAAAAATTAAAACTGCTTAATATACCGTATTTATCGGCGTATAACACGCACTTTTTCCCCCTGAAAATAGGGGGCAAATCATGTATGCGTGTTATACGCCGATATTCATTGCGCTGTATGAGTCGGGAGAGAGGAGGGGCTGGAGTCCGTAACTAGGGGCGGGGCCCGGTGCAGTCACTGTACTCTTACACCGGGCCCCGCCGCTCACCAAAGTATTTATAAACGTGAATCCTTATCCTGTTATTAAGCTGCCCTCTCCCATGTTCCCCCTGTATCCCCATAGCACTTACTTAAGCTTCAATAGCAGGCAGAGCGGACGGCAGCAGTAACGTCACTCACTGACGTTGAGCGCCTGCTCCGCCCCCTTTATGAATGAAGCAGGCGGAGCAGACGCGCGACGTCAGTGAGTGACGTTACTGCTGCCGTCCGCCCTGCCTGCTATGGAAGCGTGTGAATCGTAAGTGCTGTGGGGATACAGGGGAACATGGGAAAATGGGAGAGGGCAGCCTAATAACAGGATAAGGATTCACGTTTATAAATACTTCGGTGAGCAGAGGCCCGGTGTATTGGGGGACACTGTTATGAGGGGGATCTGTGGATGACATATAGCAGTGTCATCCACAGATCCCCCCCATAACAGTTCCATCCACAGATCCCCCCACCCCATAGCAGTACAATTTGAAATGGACACTGTTATGAGGGGGATCTGTGGATGACATATAGCAGTGTCATCCACAGATCCCCCCCATAACAGTTCCATCCACAGATCCCCCCACCCCATAGCAGTACAATTTGAAATTTAATTTTTTTCCCTGAAATTTCCCTTAAAATGAAGGGTGCGTGTTATACGCCAGTGCGTGTTATACGCCGATAAATACGGTACATTTTTTTGTCACCTGACATCACAAAAAGTACAACAGCAAGCGATCAAAAAGGCGTTTGCCCACCAAAATAGTGTCAATCAAACCGTCATCTCATCCCGCAAAAAATGAGACCCTACCTAAGATAATCGCCCAAAAACTGAAAAAACTATGGCTCTCAGAATATTGAGACACTAAAACATGATTTTTTTTTGTTTCAAAAAAGATATTATTGTGTAAAACTTACATAAATAAAAAAAAGTATACATATTAGGTATCGCCGCGTCCGTATAGACCGGCTCTGTAAAAATATCACATGACCTAACCCCTCAGATGAACACCGTAAAAAATGTAAAATAAAAACTGTTCTAAATAAACAATTTTTTGTCACCTTACATCACAAAAAGTGTAATAGCAAGCGATCAAAATGTCACACGCACCCCAAAAATAGTGCCAATCAAACCGTCATCTCATCCCGCAAAAATCATACCCTACCCAAGGTAATCGCCCAAAAACTGAAAAAAATTAATGCTCTCAGACTATGGAAACACTAAAACATGATTTTTTTTTGCTTCAAAAATGAAATCATTGTGTAAAACTTACATAAATAAAAGAAAAGTATACATATTAGGTATCGCCGCGTCGGTATTGACCGTCTCTATAAAAATATCACATGACCTAACCCCTCAGATGAGCACTGTAAAGAATTTAAAATAAAAACTGTGCTTAATAAAACCATTTTTTGTCACCTTACATCACAAAAAGTGTAATAGCAAGCTATCAAAAAGTCACATGCACCCCAAAATAGTGCCAATAAAACCGTCATCTCATCCCACAAAAATCATACCCTACCCAAGGTAATCGCCCAAAAACTGAAAAAATTATGGCTCTCAGACTATGGAAACACTAAAACATGATTTTTTTTGCTTCAAAAAAGAAATCATTGTGTAAAACTTACATAAATAAAAAAAGTATACATATTAGGTATCGCCGCATCTGTGACAACCTGGTCTATAAAAATATCACATGATCTAACCTGTCAGATGAATTTTGTAAATAATAAAAAATAAAAACGGTGCAAAAACAGCTATTTCTTGTTATCTTGCCTCACAAAAAGTGTAATATAGAGCAACCAAATATCATATGTACCCTAAACTAGTACCAACAATACTGCCACCCTATCCTGTAGTTTCTAAAATGGGGCCACTTTTTTGGAGTTTCTACTCTAGGGGTGCTTCAGGGGGGCTTCAAATGGGACATGGTGTCAAAAAAAACAGTCCAGAAAAATCTGCCATCCAAAAACCGTATGGCATTCCTTTCCTTCTGTGCCCTGCCGTGTGCCCGTACAGCTGTTTACTACCACATATGGGGTGTTTATGTACACTAAAGAATCAGGGCCATAAATATTGAGTTTTGTTTGGCTGTTAACCCTTGATTTGTTACTGGGAAAAATTGATTAAAATTGAAAATTTGCCCAAAAATTTAAATTCTGAAATTTCATCTCCATTTGCCAATAACTCTTGTGGAACACCTAAAGGGTTAACGACGTTTGTAAAATCAGTTTTGAATACCTTGAGGGGTGTAGTTTCTTAGATGGGGTCACTTTTATGGAGTTTCTACTCTAGGGGTGCATCAGGGGGGCTTCAAATGGGACATGGTGTAAAAAAAAACTGTCCAGCAAAATCTGCCTTCCAAAAACCGTATGGCATTCCTTTCCTTCTGCGCCCCCGCCGTGTGCCCATACAGCAGTTTAGGACCACATATGGGGTGTTTCTGTAAACTACAGAATCAGGGCCATAAATTTTGAGTTTGGTTTGGCTGTTAACCCTTGCTTTGTAACTGGAAAAAAATTATTAAAATGTAAAATCTGCCAAAAAAGTGAAATTTTGAAATTGTATCTCTATTTTACATTTATTCGTGAGGAACAAAGTTTGTAAAATCAGCTTTTAATACCTTGAGGGGTTTAGTTTATAGAATGGGGTCATTTTTGGGTGGTTTCTATTATTTAAGCCTCGCAAAAAGTGACTTCAGACCTGAACTGGTCCCTAAAAATTGGGTTTTAGAAAATTTCGGAAAAATTTCAAGATTTGCTTCTAAACTTCTAAGCCTTGTAACATCCCCAAAAAATAAAATATCATTCCCAAAATGATCCAAACATGAGGTAGACATATGGGTAATGTAAAGTAATAACTATTTTTGGAGGTATTACTATGTATTATAGAAGTAGGGAAATTGAAACTTGGAAATTTGCAATGTTTTACAAATTTTTGGTAAATTTGGTATTTTTTTATAAATAAAAATGATTTTTTTTTTACTTCATTTTACCAGTGTCATGAAGTACAATATGTGACGAAAAAACAACCTCAGAATGGCCTGTATAAGTCAAAGCATTTTAAAGTTATCAGCACTTAAAGTTACACTGGTTAGATTTGCAAAAAAAGGCCAAGTCCGTAAGGTGAAATTGGGCCGAGTCTTTAAGGGGTCAGTTTTTTGTATCAGCATTTCATCAATATTGGTTGCAAAAAACTGAGATAAAACATGATGGAAATATTTGCACGTCTTCTGTGTTTTGGACCCACTTGTGCTTTTGGCTTCCAAATCATGATCAAAACCTGATGCAAAATACTGACTTATAGATGCTCCAAAGACAGAATCCATTGGGGGAGATATATAAAGACGGGCAGATCCATCCTGGCTGAGCTACGCTTGATTAGGGTTGAACGAACCAAAACTGCAAAGTCCGGGTTCATACTGAACTTTGCGAGTTCGGGTACCCAGACCCTAACCCGGACTTTTTAACTTAAGTTCGGGATCAGTTCATTCGGATGATTTTATGGTCACATACATGTGTCAATTCCCCTTCGTGATCGTTACCTTGTTGTGGTGAAGGGGCTTGCGTATCATAATGAAGCGATCACCTCTATGAGTGTGTTGGCAATGTTGGCACACCCCAGATGATAAGGTCGTTGCTTCATTGTGAACAGACCAAAAGCCATCGGCTGGATAATTTTGCATAGAAAAAACATTAATTTTCTTTGTGATCATCTAAGGTGATCATTAAAGCCTACTAGGCCAACAATGGGCACACACTGCAGAATGATTGTTTTCTGGGTCACTTAACTGTCACTGAACTACCTCAGCATGACCAATAAAATATTTTCAGAAAATTCAGCAAACTGGCCGAATCGAACTTTTTAGAAATTCGCTCATCTCTAGTTATGACTAGTGTTCTGCAAAGTTTTGAAAAATTTGATTCGGCAGCTTCGCAAAACTTTTTTAAGAAATTTGATTCATTATGAATTACCTTGTCACTTTTTCATATGGAGCGGGCGCAATGATGGGGAACAGTGATCGCACTCCCTCTGTTATTGAACCCTTCAGATGCTGCATTCAACACCGATTGCGGCATCATATACTGTAGTAACATTGAGGCCTTTCAGGGGTTAATCATGGTTAAATAAACATATACTTTCCTGATCCATTTGCTTTTGTGATGGTACAATGAGATTTTGCGTTGTTTCTTCAACCAAGATGGCCAAAAAGGCCTCTCCAAAAGCAAATGGATGAGGTAAGTATGTGTTTTTTTTACCGCTATTTCAGGAAAAAAATTATTTATTACCATGAAGCTCAAGGACATTTGGCTTTGTGGCAAATCAAATTTTTCCTGAAATTTGGATCAAAGTCCACTTTGTTAACTTTGATTCGCTCAACACTACTGATGGCCTATCCTCTGGATACTCTGTTCTTCTGACACTCCAGGGAGGAACTGGGAAGGTAAAGGAAAATGAGTGACAAGAGAGGGGCTTACTGTTGTAGTGCTATCTGAAAAGGGGGCTGTATGTTTAACTCTGGCACTTCGAGGGACTTGGGCTGCACTTCTTGCATTGCAGTTACTTTGGTGTTGAACAATTAGGTGCTCACTACAGTGTTTGGTATTTTTTGGCAATGGAATTTATTGTCATTACTGGGGAGGTATCTTGTTCTTTACTTTGGTATTTATTGCTGCTGGGGATGCATTTTGAACTCCACTGTTGTATTTGGTACAGAACTGTGGCACTGTATATGTTGATGCTAGCGGAAATTATGATCACTGTACGGTGGAAATGATTTGGTGCTGCTGGGAGAAATATGAGTACTACATTGTGATATTTGCTGTGTGCTACTACAGTGATAATAGGGGTTCTTGATGGCAGTATTTGTTCACTGGTAAGGCCCCAGCATCATCATGGATTGGCTGATGACACCTGAGTACAAAAAGTGTCAGAAACCCTGTTCCACAGCACAGTGATCCAGATTTACTAATCCTAAAAATGTCATAAGTGTTGAGCAAATTGAAGCAATCAAAGTGGAATTCGACCCAAAGATTAGGAAAAATTTGATTCACAACAATACGAATTTCCTGGCGCTTCATAGTAACAAATCAATTTTTTCCTAAAATGCCAGTGTAATTTGTTACAAGGTGAAAGTAAGAAGCTCAAGAACAAGAGATCACCCATAATGCAGCCAGCAATCAAGATGGCACAACCCTATAAAAAAATCGAAATCTGCCTGGTCTCAGGCATTTTACAGGGAACTGAGTATGGGGAGAGATGTGACAAATGCTAGGGACAGTGTTTAACAAAGCTTTAGTTGTAGAATCTCAGATAGGGAGACTGCAGGGACAGTGTAGGGAGATCATAGAGAGAGTTTTTACACAATGTAGGGAGAGCATAAGGAGACTACATGGACAGTGCAAGCTGTGTAATCAGAAGCTGAAGGGATCCATAGGAGACAGCTCAGTTTGCATCAGTCCTTGCACATAGCTATCTAATTGAACAGTGTCCATTGTGTTTAATAGATAAGCAATACTATTACTAATGTTATTGGGGTGTCCACATTGATATTGAATAACTTATTTTACATATTCAGTTACTGTAAGAGGGTCTCCATAGTTAAAATAAATGGACAGGGGGCAACCCTGTCGAGTCCCATTTCCAATTGGGAGGGCGCCTGACAGGGTGCCATTTTCTCTAAGGCGTGCACTAGGTGCTCTGTATAGGGACATAATGGCTTGTATATATTGCTGAGGGAATCCAAATTTCTCCAAGGTTCTAACTAGGAAGCCCCAACTGATCCTATCAAATGCTTTCTCCACATCTTTGCTGAGGAGGGTTAAGGGAATGTTGCAGGAGATGGCATAAATCTATAACATCTATTACTCTTTGAGAATTGTGACAACCCTCCTTGCCATGTATGAAACCCGATTGTTCTGGGTAGACTATGGGGGGGGCATTAGGCCTTTAAGGCGTTTTGCCAGCAGCTTGGCCCAAATTTTCACATCCACATTCAAAAGTGAAATAGGGCAGTAGCTTCCACAACTCTCTGGGTCCTTGCCCTCTTTCGGTATGAAATGAATCTGAGCTATTAGTGATTGGTCTGGGAGAGGGGATCCTTCCAATAGTGCACCATTTACACGTAAGCATATGTGGCAGAAGACATGTGAGAAGTTTTTTGTTTTTGGCTGTTGTTTCGGTCAGTGATCTCTAGCTATCATTACAGGTAAGTACTGTTTACCTGTTGTTTGTTCATGATTACCCAATGTTGTGAGCAATCTGAGATGAGGATTTTTCGGTGCACCCTACCAAACACATACATTTATAGACACGTGACACATATGACATATTTATAAAATGTTTCCTCTACAGCTTTCTTAATGTCTTTATTTCTCAGACTGTATATAATGGGGTTAAACAATGGGATAAACACAGTATATAGCAGAGAGAGGATTTTACTGATGATTGATGTTTGGCCTCTTGTTGGAACAATATAAACTGTGATCAAAGTAAAGTAGAATATGGAGACCACAATGAGGTGGGAGCTACAGGTGGAGAAGGCTTTCTGTCTACCAGTACTGGATGGAATCCTTAAGATGACAGAAATAATTTTAGTATAAGACAGAACAATTATTATGGTCAGGATGATGAATGTTGGTATACTTAATAAGGAGAGTTCAAGTTGAACAAAGTAGGTATCAAAACAGGCAATTTCTTTCAATGAAACAAGGTCACAAAAGAAATGGTCAATGATATTTGGACCACAAAATGTTAACATCAGTATCATTAGAATGTCTACTATTCCAGTGGAAAAACCTAACAACCAGCAGCTTACAACCAATCTCATATGATATGTACTTGTCATGATAGCATTATAATGAAGAGGAATACAGATGGCTACATATCTGTCATAAGACATGACAGCGAGAAGACAACATTCAAATACTTCCGAGCTACAGAAGACATAAAACTGAATGATGCAGCCAGAAAAAGTGATGGTTCCCCCATTATTCAGTAGGATGTGGAGCAGGTTGGGGACAATATCTGTAGTTAATAAGATATCACTGATGGATAGTTGAGCAATGAAGAAGTACATTGGAGTGTGGAGGTTCTTGCTGGTGGACACCAGGGTGATAATCAGGAGATTCCCACATATTGTGGCACCATAAACAACAAGGAACAGAAGGAATAGAAAATGTATCAATACTTGGCTGCCTTGAAATCCTAAGAGGAAAAACTCTGTAACCACAGTCAAATTTTTCTCCTGCAAACAGAACAATCATGTAGATTACTTGTAGATTATATACTGTTTTGTCATGTAAACTCATTTGCATAAACATGGGCATATGGGAAACACGTGAAAATTAGCTGAATCTGTTCAGGTTATTGAATTAGATCAGGTTATTGAATATAAATTTCAGGACAATAAAAAAACTGAAAATTTGTATGCAGCCCTCCTAAGCAGTGGGAGAAGAGTTAGCTGGCCCCCAAGCCATCATACTCAGTTCAGGCAACTTTGAGGCTTACCAGCTCTCAGTCAGATTAGAGATGGGCTTGAATGTCCCATTGCAGACAAGACTTGCCATTGTAAGGTATGCTGACTACCTGTCTTATGGACAGATTGTTGGCTTGCACATACCTGGATTTTGGCATACGGCTTTTGTGTTTTTATAGGTAATGATATAGCATCTATAAAAAAAAATATTAATGTAGGTAAAATAATACTTACAATAAGTTTATTAATGATAGGTAAAATATTTATAATAAAAAGTTTATTAATGATAGATACATTTGTGAATATTTGCGCTCATCACTATTCCCAAACCATTTCAGTGGTGTTTCCATCAATTTCTGACCTTTTCCTGTGAACCAGATACCCCCCCCCCTCTTCAGAGCAGGGGGTGCCAGGTTTAATGCTCTAGTTCTCCCATTGACTTACAGTACATTGAGCACCCGAGCATCACAAAGTGTTCTACTCGAGCACCAGAACACCCGAGCATTTTGGTGCTCGATCAAAACCAATGACAAGTTCTCGAGTGTTTTATACCATTAGAAGCTTCAATGAAAAACGGCTGCCCATAAGCACTGGATTATTGTAGTCCTGACAATGTCACTCATATGGTGTAACATGAGAAGTGGGGACATCAACTAGAAAAATGATCCAATCAGGATCTTCTTATGGCACAAAATAACATTCAGCTGGACACAGGGAATTCGAAGGAATTCGAACAACAGAGGAGTGAAATTTATTTCAGGTTCACATGATCAAATCAGCTGTCAGATTTGATTTGCTCCAAATAAATTTGTTTTTTAATCAAAAGTACCCAATCCTACTCAAAAGTTAGTTATTTATGAGTCTCAAAGGTCTCCTATGGTTGTACCCAACCCTGCTCAAGCTCGTTATTCTCCATGACTACATTAGTAATGTGAAATTTGCAACAAAATATTTGGCAATGAGTACGGTAGCTGGTGGTAACAAACAAACAGCCTGCTTAATAACACACTGTGCTGTCAGATATTTTTTTTTTTACTTAAACAAGCGGCCCAAAAATGATCCCTTGCAGGCGGCAGCTGCCCTCTTCTCTTTCTTCGAATCTCTAACATGGCAGCCATGCTACAGATCAATTATAGCCATTTTAAGTTGCTTGTGCGGGGAATCCCAAAAATTTGGGATATTCGGAAAGCAAAAACTTTTGGGAAATTCCAAGCATATCTAATTTGTGTTGAATCAATTGTCTGAACTCTGGCAGCAACAGCAAACTTTTTTTTCAATTATTAGGCACGTCAAGTATGGCAGTTTCATTGACATATTTGCACAGTTCACAGCTTACGGTTACAGTGGGCACATGATTTAGTGGTTTCCAATACAGTGTTTAATATATACAACATATGTACAGTAAAGTTAGCCTTACCTATCTTGTAGCTCCTTCCTCCCCTTGGCCCATAATGCTCTCCCAGCCATGATCTCGCCTGCAGCTCAGTTCCACTGTGACTCAGCGCCTGCGGGAGTCTCTTCACTTCAGCCATCTCCTTTGTTTTAAGTAGCTCCCAGGTGTAGAAGTACAGGCCAAGGGTTGAATGGCCAACGTGGCCTGATAGCAGCTCACAACATGTATCTAGGTGACAGCTTTATACAGCATGATCATAGCCTCATCTTCAAGCACCTTATGGTCTCTGAATTCCATTTGTCGCACACTGAATCATTTTACCATTATGGGGACAGCAGATAATCTTCTCAGTCCTGGGGCACCAGTGACGGTCATTAACCCTTATCCAGGATATCTGTTCTCAGTTCAGCAGTCACGGTTCTCAATGCCCCCAGGGTTGCACCCCCCAGTCACTCTTGGCTACCCAGCTGCACATGCCGAGACCTCTTCTGCAGATGCGAACTAGCCTTAGAAATGTTCTTGTCTAACCCTTCACACTTTCAACTCCAAACAGATGTATACAAGTATCTAAAATTATAAGTGAGCTGTATAATGTGATGTGACATGTATAGAATATCTTATAAACACAGTGCAACCATATATTCATTGACATTCTAATGACACAGCTGTTAAACTTTTAGGGTCCATTGACCATCTCTTCTGATCTGCTTATTGTCACTGCCTCTCCTCACTTTTAGGATGAATTCAGACACATCAGATTTTTTACAGAATAGAGATTACTGAATATATTCTAGAATCTGGAAATTTGATTCACGTGTGTTCTAACACATCAGAATTTTGAGAGATTTGATTTGGGAGAATCTAAAAGAGAGATAGGGGACAGGGAGAATCAATTTTATAAAATTCGCTCTCTGTTGTAGAAATTTCCAGGACTGTTCCATTAATCTCTAATCCATGCACCTGATTTCCAAATTACTCCATTCCGAGTTATGTCACTGATTGTATGTAATTCATTGCCGAATCTCAATTCACCCTTATTGGCACAAGATAAGTCCTACATCATAACTTAAATGCATATTTTTTTTTTTTTTTACTAAAGCTTTACCCCCAAATTTTAATCCCCAATTCCATGCTGGAAGTTTGAGTGAGTCATGAATTTTATGTGCATTTTGGGTGGCTTTGGGGGCTTCTTTTTCTTATAAGAAGTTTAGAGCGAGGGGCCAAGAAAAAGCCATAACTACAGCACATTATGATTTAAAAAAACAAATGACCCAAAAGTCAACCACTTTAGAATCTGTGTGTGTATTTGTGGAAAAAAAAATTAGGGCTCCCTAACACACTATTTTTTAACAATTTTTAAATATTTAAAAAAAATCATGACTTTCAAGCATTTTGTATACTATTTTTAGTGTTTATTAGCTTTTTTTTATGTTGTAAAATGTCTAACCTTTTTTTTTGCTGGAAAAATTGTATAGCAGGCCTTTAAAAGATGCCAGAAAGTAAAGTATACTTTATGCATAATGTGTTTCATAAATAGCCTAAAAAATACAAAATACAGTACTGTGTATGAAAAGTAGATTTTTCAATAATTTACTTTAGACCTTTAGACTATAAAATAGCATCTTGAAATAGTGGTTCTGATCCAAAAAGCTGTTAAAATGCTAACAAGAATGTTGTGAAAAATACTACAAAAACTCAGCCTAATCGGTTGTGTCAGATCTTCTGACATTTTCAACATTTCTCATTTGCAACTTCTTTGATATGCAGTTAAATCCATCCAGATAGATACTGGGGCACAGTCAGTGAGGTGCTAACTAAGGGTCAGGTTTCCTGATGCAGGTTTGGAAGCCAAAATCAGGAGTCGATCAAAAAAGGAGAAAATATGTAAAGGCTTCAAAAACTGCATGCAGAAACTGACAGTGGTCGTACCCTAAAAAAAAAAAAAATGTTCATGTCCTTGAAACATCTAAGTTCATTAATTTCCAAGTACAATATTAAAGGGAACCAGTCACGTTGAACATGGTGTCTGAGCTGCACAAAACATGTTATAGAGCAGGAAGAGCTGAGCAGATTGATATAGAGTTTTATTGAAAAAGATTCTTCAAAAATTGTATTTCCTTGATTTAAAATCCTGCTTGTTCGAGGTTTTGAAGTCAAGCAGAAGATCCTATCAGTGACTGACAGCCTCCCCTCTATGACCGTGTATACAGAGATTGCTGTCAATCACAGATAGGACCATCTACTGGACTTCAAAGTCCAGAATGAACAGGAATTAAAAAATATATATTATACAGGATTTTTTCTCACAAAATCTTCTCAGCTCCTCCAGCTCTATAACATGTTACTGGTAGATTATGCTACATTTTCTTGTTGACAGGTTCCCTTTAACCCCCCTCCTCCATGACTGTACTTGCAACATGCATTTTCATGGCCCTGAATTTGCAAATTATTTTCTTAACATAAATCCTATCTCTCCAACTAGTAGAATTACCATGGATGAGGACATCTGGTGTGTTCTGTCTGAGGATGTGCAGACAATGGACTGACTGCTTGTACCTGTACTTATACATAGCAAGAACAGAAGCAGCCATGGGGACAATACCATGTGGAGATTTATCTTTGCCTTATGGGTCTTCGGTGATCAAGTCTAAAAAGGGAATAATTAACAATCAGCAGCTTATTCCCAAAGATCACACAAGTCAATTATTTCAGAAAAAAATATCCTCTACAATTTTGCATTTGAGTCTTATACAAGTCATTGCCCAAGGTTAGAAAAACATTGCAGACTCCATCCACAAACAGCCCCACACCTTGTCCACATGATGTCTGTGGTATTGCATCACAGACTGGCTTTTCTCAATGGAGCTGAGCTACAATGTCAGACACAACCCACGGATAGGTGAGTACTAGTGATGATTGAGCACCAAAGTGCTCGGGTGCTCTGGCCGAACACATCAGAAAGCTTGGGTGCTCTACCAAGCACCCAAGCATAATAGAAGTCAATGGGAGAACCCGAGCATTAAACCAGGCACCCTCTGCTCTGAAGAGGGGAGGGTGCTTGGTTCATAGGAAAAGGTCAGAAATTGATGGAAACACCACCGAAATGGTTCGGGAACAGCATGGGGAGGATGTCTGGATGCTTAGACTCCCAGGTCGCTGCTGGGAACGATGTTGTCCAAGTAGTACGCCACTTTTACAGACTGACAATGATACGCACAAAACTGAAGAAAAAAAATCTATTTTAGAGGAAAAATTGATAAGAAACATTTTTTCCTTTATATTTACTTGTATATAAAGTGCAAGTGCTGCCAAAAATTACAAGCAAGAGGCACTCTGAAACAGTCTGTATATGACATAAAGGAGGGCCTCATTCACATTGTGGTACAATAGTACAGGTAGTGGGACTCCTACACTCATAAAGCCTATGCGCTAAGTAAAAGGGCTGCCAAAAATTACAAGTAACCGGCACTCCAAAACACCCTTTATTACACATAAAGGAATGCATCATACACACCCTTGAAACATTATGATTGATGGCCTGCTGGTGACCATCAAAAACATTTGGAGCAAGGGCCTGCTAATCTTACCATCTAAAACATTAGGGGTGAGGGCCTGCTGCCGCATTGGTGACTCTAGATAACCTGGGGCCGATCGCACGTCCCCGTGACGGTGACGATCCATTCGGATGTCTGCCCTATCAACTTTCAATGTTCTTTTCTGTGCCTACCATGGTGATCACGGGTAACGGGCAATCAGGGTTTTATGCCAGAGAGGGAGCCTGAGAAAGGGCTACCACATCCAAGGGAGGTAAATGGCTGAAATCCGATTGGCTGTTGTTGCCTTGCCCCTTTTTTTTTCCTAATTGTGAACCACCCAGAAAGGGTGGGACAAGTTATTAAAGCACAAGCATCCAAGGAAGGCAGCAGGCGCGCGGCAATTACCCACTCCCGACTTGGGGAGGTAGTGATGATAAATAGCAATACAGCACTCTTAAGCGGCCCTGTTATTAGAATGAGTACATTTTCCATTAAGGAGGATCTATTGGAGTCTAGTGCCACCAACCAACTTGCTCCCGGCCTCCAACATTCACCCAATGTGCCATCATGGAGAGGATTGTGTTGACCAGACTCTTGGCTACTGAGACTGGACTTGTAGGTGAGGGCCTGCTGCCGCTTTGTTTGCTCTAGATAACTTCTAGGCGGTCGCACGTCCCCGTGATGGCGACTATCCATTTGGATGTCTGCCCTATCAACTTTGGAGCAATTTTTCAACAAGGGCTTTCTAATATAGCACCGTTTTGCTTGTCCTCTCCACCAGAGGAATGAGAGATGAGAAGTTCTCTTTGTAGCGGGGATCGAGAAGGGTAAACAACCAGTAATCCGTGTTTTCTAATATGCGTATAAAGCATGGGTCGTGGGAAAGGCAGCCTAACATGAAGTCAGCCATGTGTGCCAGAGTACCAACAGGCAAGACTTCGCTGTCATCATCAGAAGGTAAGCTGACCCTGTAAAAGATTGTAGGTGAGGGCCTGCAGGTGAGCTGACCCTGTAAAACATTATATGCGAGGGCCTTCAGGTGAGCTGACCCTGTAAAACATTATATGCGAGGGCCTGCAGTTGAGCTGACCCTGTAAGACATTATATGCAAGGGCCTGCAGTTGAGCTTACCCTTGAAAACATTATATGCGACGGCCTGCAGTTGAACTGACCCGGTAAAAAATTATATGCGAGGGCATATATGTAAGGGCATTGTCACGAGGGTATCAAGAGCCACGTCTGACTCTGTTATACCCGGTCAGGAGGTCGCAGCAGGTGGCTGCGCGCTCTATATCTAAAGATCACGTTGTTTCTTAGTGATTGTTTTCTGTGTTTGCCTTGCTATCCTTTTTGTCTCAATCAGGGATCCGTAGCTTCTCCTCCTCAGCTGTTTCTTATCTGCCACTCCCAACCTCCTTATATTCTCCCCTCACTCTTCTCTAGTTGCCAGTTATAGAGCTTCCTGCCTGGACTTCTATACTGACCCACTGGAGTTGTGAATCCTGGTTGTCATTCCAGAGTGCTACCCTCCGGATCCCTGTTGGACTTCTTGTTGTCTCCTGTTGTCGCCCACCTGGGATTATATGTTGAGTCTGTATTGTCTGTCCTTCCCTTGGTGTTTTCCTTTAGAGCTAGTGGTGCGGACTAGTGTTCCCACCGCCCTGTTCACTATCTAGGGCTCAGCTCAGGGAAAGCCAGGGTTTTAGGCACGTGATCGGCGTACGGGTGAGGAACCCGTCTAGGGACGTCAGGGCAGCCAGGTGCCAGCCGCTAGGTGAGTCAGGGGTCACCACCTTCCCTCTCACTTGGGCAGGGCCTTCCTTGTTCCCTCCCTCTGTGTCACGTATGTGATAGTCACGCCGACCGTGATAGGCATTATATGTGACAAATAAGCATGTTTATATGATGGAAGAGGAGGATGAGAAAAGGAAGATTTAACCATATACCCTTTTTGTGGTGGAAGGGGTGCATGGGAATACAGTGTATTGAGTACATTAAACAACACATTTAAAGTGCCTTTGTTCATCCGCTTTCCTCTGGTGGAGTCGAGAAGTCTGGGTCAATCCAAGCCTTGTTCATTTTTATAAGAGTCAACCTGTCAGCATTTTCAGTTATAATGCCACCAGCAGCACTAGATACCCGCTCAGACAAAACGCTGGTGGCAGGGCAGGCCAGCACCTCCAAGGTGTAGAGTGATAGTTCGTGCCACGTGTCCAGCTTGGACACCTAGTAGTTGTAAGGCACTGAGGCATTACTGAGAACGCTGACACGGTCTGCTACGTACTCCTTCAACATCTTCCAAAACTTTTCCCTCCTTGTGACACTAGGCCGCACATCAGAGTGAGGGTGCTGGCAAGGTGTCATGAAACTGTCCCAGGCCTTGAAGAGTGTTGTCCTGCCTCTGTTGGAACTGCTGTGTGTTCCCCTTGTCTTCCCTTCTCCGTTGCCTAAGGAAGTACGGACTCTGCCGCCAGAGTTGTCAGATGGAAATTTTTGGAGCAATTTTTCAACAAGGACCTTGTGGTATTGCACCATTTTACTCATCCTCTCCACCTGAGGAATGAGAGATGAGAAGTTCTCTTTATAGCGGGGGTCGAGAAGGGTGAACACCCAGTAATCCGTGTTGTCTAAAATGCGTATAACGCGCAAGTCGCTGTAAAAGGCAGCCTAACATGAAGTCATCCATGTGTGCCAGAGTACCAACAGGCAAGACTTCGTTGTCATCATCAGGAGGATCACTCTCAATCTCCTCATCCTCTTCCTACTATTCTGCCCACCCACGATGAACAGATGGAATTAAGCTTCCATGAGTACTACCCTCTGTAGCAGAGGCAACCGTCTGCTGCTCCTCATTCTCCTCTTCATAGTCAAATTCACGATGAGAAGACGGACGGAGGGTGGTCTGGCTATCACCCTGTGTAATGTCTTATTCCCAAATTTCCACCTCTTCCACATGCAAAGCGTCGTCCTTAATTGTGAGCAGCGAGCGTTTGAGTAGACACAGAGGTGGGATGGTTACGCTGATAATAGCGTTATTGCCGCTTACCATCTGTGTTGATTCCTCAAAGTTTCTTAAAACCTCACAGAGGTTAGACATCCATGCCCACTCCTCGCCTGTGAATAGCGGAAGCTGACAGGAAAGGTGACGACCATGTTAAAGCTGGTATTCCACTACTGCCCTCCGCTGCTCACAAAGCCCGGCCAACATATGGAACGTCGAGTTCCAGCGCGTGCTCACGTTGCAGAACAGCCCGTTTGCTGGCAGTTTCAAGTGCTGCTGCAGCGTTGACAGACCGGCTGAAGCTGTCGGTGACATGCTAAAATGTGCACACACATGGCGCACCTTCATCAGTACCTCAGGCAAATTGGGGTAGGTTTTGAGAAACTGCTGAACCACTAAGTTTAAGACTTGGGCTAGGCATTGGATGTGTGTGAGCTTGCCGAGCTCCAAAGCCGCCACCAAGTTACGGCCATTATCCCACACAACCATGCCTGGTTATAGGTTGAGTGGCGAGAGCCACAGCTCAGTCTGGTCTCTTATCCCCTGCAACAGCTCTGCGGCGGTGTGCTGTTTGTTCCCTAAGAATATCCGCTTCAGCGCGGCCTGTTGCCGCTTCCCCACTGCAGTGCTACACTGCTTCCAGCTACCGGCTGATGGTCGACTGGTGCTGCACGCGGATAATTCGGAGGTGGAAGTGGAGGAGGAGGCGGAGGAGAAGTGGGGTTTGGAGGCACTAATGTAGGTGCTGGCGGAAACCCTGATGGAATTAGAGCCCGCAATCCTCGGCGTCGGTAGCACCTGTGCCATCCCAGGGTAAAACTCGCTCCCGGCCTCCACAATGTTCACCCAGTGTGCCGTCAGGGAAATGTAGCGTTTCTGGCCAAATGCACTTGTCCATGTGTCCATGGTTAAGTGGACCTTCCCAGTAACTGCTTTGGTCAGGGCACGTGTGACGTTTCAGGACACATGTCGGTGTAAGGTGGGCCCGACACATCTTGAAAAATAGTGGCGGCTGGGGACAGAGTACCGCGGAACGGCCACCGACATCAGGATGCGGAAGGCCTCAGTGTCCACAAGCCTAAATGGTAACATTTCCAGGGCCAGAATTTTTTGAAAGGTGCGCATTTAGGGCTATGGCCTGTGGGTTGGTGGCTGGGTATTTGCACTTGCGTTCAAATGCCTGGGTTAATGACATTTAAACACTGCGCTGGGACAGGGACGTGGATGTGGTCGCTGATGGTGCTTGTAAAGGTCCAGGTGCAGGGCAGGAGGCATCCTCGCCTGCGCCTTCAACAGGCGATTGAACAGCACGTACCATAGGGGAAGAGGAGGCAGTGGTGTGACTCTCAGACACGTATTGTAGACCCAGGCGTTCGTCCCACTTATTACGGTGCTCGGATGCCACGTGGCGGATCATGTTGATGGTGGTGAGGTTTCTAGTGCTCATGCTCCGGCGTATTTTGGTGTGGCACAGGTTGAAAACTACTATTCTTTTGTCGTCCCCACTTTCCTCAAAAAAGCGCCATACTGCGGAACACCTACCCCTTGGCAAGGGAGATTTACACAAGGGGGTGCTCCGTGGAACAGTTGTGGGCCTGTTTGGTGTGGCCCGCCTTCTCCCTTTCGCTATCTCACTGCCTCTCCCAGCATGTTGCGGTGCTGCAGATCCTTCCCCCTCTGTACTGCTGTCCTCACTCAGCTTTCCATCTTCCCAGGTTTGGTTAGTGACCTCATTTTCCACCACCTCCTCTTACACTTCCTCACTCAGATCATGCTCTTGATTTGTTGACCTAAGCACAACCTCAGTAATTGACAACAGTGTCTCATCCTCTTCATCAACCTCTTAAGACAATAATTGCGGTTGACTCATTGGCAACTGTGTTCCTGCAGTAATGACCCTTTAAAATTTAACTTTTAATTACTTCTAGTAAAAAAAATATCACCTTCGTGATTCACCAGTTAAAAAATGTGAAACTAATACTATATAATGATAAAAGCTATTCAAACGGGATAGCCGACCGAAAATATGGCTAAGGAGGTTAGGTGTACATACGGCAGTACTAAGGGGAGTGTTGAAATAACTAAACTGTCCCTACACTCACCCTGAATAAGACCTCAGTCATTTTACATATACCCATGCTGGGTGAGATAAATATCTCGGTCAAATGCCAACTTTGTATAAAAAAATGGAAAAAGTTGTCTTTTACAGAGATTTTCCTCTCACCCAGCATTGGGCAGACTAGATGGGCCATTGGGCAGACTAGATGGGCCAATTGGGCTCTGAATGGAGCCTTACAGGGGGGTGATCAATGACAGGAGGGTGATCACCCCATATAGAATCTCTAATCACCCCCTGTCATTGATCACCACCCTGTCATTGATCACCCCCCTGTAAGTCTCCATTCAGACGTCCGTATGTGTTTTACGGATCCACGGATCCATGGATTGGATCCGTAAAACACATACGGATGTCTGAATTGAGCCTTACAGGGGGGTGATCAATGACAGGGGGGTGATCACCCCATATATACTCCCTGATCATCCCCTGTCATTGATCACCACCCTGTCATTGATCACCCCTCTGTAAGGCTCCATTCAGACATTTTTTTGGCACAAGTTAGTGGAAATTGATTTTTTTCTTGTTTTTTTGTTTTTTCTTACAAAGTCTCATATTCCACTAACTTGTGACAAAAAATTAAAATCTCACATGAACTCCCCATACCCCTCACGGAATCCAAATGCGTAAAAAATTTTAGACATTTATATTCCAGACTTCTTCTCACGCTTTAGGGCCCCTAAAATGCCAGGGCAGTATACAGTTGCAAGAAAAAGTATGTGAACCCCTTGCAATGATATGGATTTTTGCGCAAATTGGTCATAAAATCTGATCTGATCTTCATCTAAGTCACAACAATAGACAATCACAGTCTGCTTAAACTAATAACACACAAAGAATTAAATGTTACCATGTTTTTATTGAACACACCATGTAAACATTCACAGTGCAGGTGGAAAAAGTATGTGAACCCTTGGATTTAATAACTGGTTGAACCTCCTTTGGCAGCAATAACTTCAACCAAACGTTTCCTGTAGTTGCAGATCAGATGTGCACAACGGTCAGGAGTAATTCTTGACCATTCCTCTTTACAGAACTGTTTCAGTTCAGCAATATTCTTGGGATGTCTGGTGTGAATAGCTTTCTTGAGGTCATGCCACAGCATCTCAATCGGGTTGAGGTCAGTACTCTAAGTGGGCCACTCCAGAAGGCGTATTTTCTTCTGTTTAAGCCATTCTGTTGATTTACTTCTATGCTTTGGGTCGTTGTCCTATTGCAACGCTCATCTTCTGTTGAGCTTCAGCTGGTGGACAGATGGCCTTAATTTCTCCTGCAAAATGTCTTGATAAACTTGGGAATTTATTTTTCCTTCGATGATAGCAATTCGTCCAGGGCCTGACGCAGCAAAGCATCCCCAAAACATGATGCCCCCACCACCATACTTCACAGTTGGGAGGAGGTTTTGATGTTGGTGTGCTGTGCCTCTTTTTCTCAACACATAGTGTTGTGTGTTTCTTCCAAAGAACTCAACTTTGGTTTCATCTGTCCACAGAATATTTTGCCAGCACTGCTGTGGAACATCCAGGTGCTCTTGTGCAAACTGTAAACGTGCAGCAATGTTTTTTTTGGAAAGCAGTGGCTTCCTTTATGGTATCCTCCCATGAAATCCATTCTTGTTTAGTGTTTTACGTATCGTAGATTCGCTAACAGGGATGTTAGCATATGCCAGAGACTTTTGTAAGTCTTTAGCTGACACTTTAGGATTCTTCTTCACTCATTGAGCAGTCTGCGCTGTGCTCTTGCAATCATCTTTACAGGACGGCCACTCCTAGGGAGAGTAGCAGCAGTGCTGAACTTTATCCATTTATAGACAACTTGTCTTACCGTGGACTGATGAACAGCAAGGCTTTTGCAGATACTTTTAAAACCCTTTCCAACTTTATGCAAATCAACAATTCTTTATCATAGGTCTTCTGAGAGCTCTTATGTGCAAGGCATCCTTCACATCAGGCAATGCTTCTTGTGAAAAGCAAACCCAGAACTGGTGTGTGTTTTTTATAGGGCAGGGCAGCTGTAACAAACACCTCCAATCTCCTCTCATTGATTGGACTCGAGTTGGCTGACACCTCACTCCAATTTGCTCTTGGAGATGTCATTAGTGTAGGGATTCACATACTTTTTCCACCAGCACTGTGAATGTTTACATGGTGTGTTCAATAAAAACATGGTAACATTTAATTCTTTGTGTGTTATTAGTTTAAGCAGACTGTGATTGTCTATTGTTGTGACATAGATGAAGATCAGATCATATTTTATGACCAATTTGTGCAGAAATCCATATCATTCCAATGTAAGGCTCAATTCAGACGTCCGTATGTGTTTTACGGATCCAATCCATGGATCCGTGGATCCGTAAAACACATACGGACGTCTGAATGGAGACTTACAAGGGGGTGATCAATGACAGGGTGGTGATCAATGACAGGGGGTGATTAGGGATTCTATATGGGGTGATCACCCTCCTGTCATTGATCACCCCCCTGTAAGGCTCCATTCAGAGGTCCGTATGTGTTTTGCGGATCCGATCCATGGATCCGTGGATCCGCAAAACACATACGGACCTCTGAATGGAGCCAGCCTTACAAGGGGGTGATCAATGACAGGGGGGTGATCAGGGAGTCTATATGGGGTGATCACCCCCTGTAAGGCTCCATTCAGACGTCCGTATGTGTTTTGCGGATCCGATCCATGGATTTGTGGATCCGTAAAACACATACGGACCTCTGAATGGAGACTTACAAGGGAGTGATCAATAACAGGGTGGTGATCAATGACAGGGGGGTGATCAGGGAGTCTATATGGGGTGATCACCCCCCTGTCATTGATCACCCCCCTGTAAGGCTCCATTCAGACGTCCGTATGTGTTTTGCGGATCCGATCCATGGATCCATGGATCCGTTGATCCGTAAAACACATACGGACGTCTGAATGGAGCCTTACAGGGGGGTGTTCAATGACAGGGTGGTGATCAATGACAGGGGGGTGATCAGGGAGTCTATATGGGGTGATCACCCCCCTGTCATTGATCACTCCCCTGTAAGGCTCCATTCAGACATCCGTATGTGTTTTGCGGATCCGATCCATGGATCTGTGGATCCGCAAAACATATACGGACCTCTGAATGGAGCCAGCCTTACAAGGGGGTTATCAATGACAGGGGGGTGATCAGGGAGTCTATATGGGGTGATCACCCCCCTGTAAGGCTCCATTCAGACGTCCGTATGTGTTTTGCGGATCCGATCCATGGATCCATGGATCCGTGGATCCGTAAAACACATACGGACGTCTGAATGGAGCCTTACAGGGGGGTGATCAAGGAGTCTATATGGGGTACACACAGCAGAGAGTGAGGAGGTGCAGATAGAGAGGATAAGGAGGGTGCAGAGGCGGAAGGCTGAGTGAGACACTCAACCAAGTCTGGTGCATCATTTGACGTAATCGCACGCACCTTCTGTAACTTCCCACTTAGACTCCGGCCTTGTGCACCTACCCAACCCCTGCCACCCCTGCGGAATGGCCTGCCTCTTCCTCTACCTGTCATTTTCAAAATGACCCTGTGACAAAGTGCCTAGAGAAGAGCAGTATTTGTGGAAGAAGGTATATCACACCCCTGCTTCAACTTTTTTTTTGGGGGGGCAACTGATATATCACACCAGTAGAAATTACTTGTTCCAATGTCGTTTCTCACCATCTGAAGCTGAGGTAGCGCAGCAAAACCGCAAACCAATGCTGCACTACCCAAATGCACTATATAGAAAATATATAATTGGTATATAACACCCCTGCTTCATTCAGTTTTTTTGGGGAGCAACTAGTATATCACACCAGGAGAAATTATTTGTTCCAATAGCGTTTGTCACTCTGTGTAGCTGCGGTATCGCAGCAGAACCGCACACAACTGCTGCACAATACAATTGCACTATTATATACTTTCTATGTTAGAAAGTATATTATAAGTATATTACACCCCTCAGTAGGTCACACATATCGATAGCACACCTATACTAGTGCTTAAAATGACTTTTGTGGCCCAATTAGCTAGCATTTGGTGTCCCTAACAGCCTGTCCCTGCTCCACACAGCAACCTCTCCCTACACTGGCAAAAGACTGAATGTAAAATGGCGGCCAGATCAGGTTTATTTAAAAGGTAGGGGGTATGTCCATGTGTTGAAACGTCTCAATTGGCTGTCCTGTACCACCTGATGGATGTGTCATGGGTCAAAGTTCTTCACAATGTAAAAGAATATGGCGCTGGTGGACATCGCCATATGTTCGCCCGTTCGGCCAATCATGAACGAGCAAAGTTCGCCGCGAAACGACTGCCGGGCGAACCGCAAGGCCATCTCTAGTTACAAGTCACTGCAGACACCCTCTATACACAAAGTATTGAAAAGTAAATATAGTAATTTTCACATAGATTTTTCCTATCTCTGGCCCTGACACACAGAAAGTATTGGACAGATGTCACAAGGCACTTCAGACACCCTCTATAGAAAAAGTACTGAAAATGAACAAAAAAAAAATTGATGGCTATATTATATTGCTGCCAGCCTGCCACCACACACAATAGTCCTTGTAGGAGAGTCCCCGGAATAATAATGGACGGACGATACGTGCCACCAGAGGTCCTGGCCTTGGTGGAGTAAGAACCGGATCATTGCGGTTACAGCGGCGAATGCTGCTGGCGCAGCGTGTCCGGGCCGGTTTTTACTGGGAACAGGTAAAAAGCTGGGGGGGTGCCTGTTCCCCACGGCCAGACCAGGTTTTTGGTGGAGCTGGGCCTTTAAAGAACCCAGCCTGCTGATGATGGGGGTGGGGTGTGTCTTGCTGTGCTGGAGATTTCCACAGACAGAGTCAGTGCTGGTGAAGGAGAGTCTGGGCGCAGCACACATTGAAGGATAGTCCTGGGACCTGTGGTACTACGAGGCGAAGGGGCTCTGGCCTGAGGGAGACAAAGGCAGGTAGCTTACAAGCCTGCAGAACTGCTGTGGTCTGTCCAAAACAAGGTGACTCAAACCTGCTGTTTATTTTCTATGGAAGGACTTTTGTTTTATGCACTATGTGGATATGCACCTGTGTGGTCTGCACATTGCCTGTTATGCCTTTGGTGTAAATAAAGTCACGCTGTACCACCAAGGCTGTCTGTGATTGCCTCAATACTGCCGCCGCTACCGTAGCCTACCACGAGCACATCCTCACAATTGGTGGCTTGGAGCGGGCATTCCTGCAGTGAGGCAGGCCTGAGGCAAAAGTTGTGTTGGACTGCATGTCATATATCAGGCCTGCAAGTTTTATGGTTCCTGACAAGATGGAGGAGGCCATTAAGCACCTGATTCAGAGTAATGTACAGCAGCAACAGGCATTGCAGGCTCAGAGGGAAAATAATGAGCTACAGCAAAAAAGACATGAGGAGGCTATGTGTGCACAGCAGCAAACAAACAATCTCCTAATGCAGCAGCTTGTAGCCATGCAAGAGTCGGTGCGAACATCCCTGCAAGGAGTTTCAACCGCAGCAACCCCGGCTGTGTCTACCGCCAGAGATAAAGTCCGATCCGCCCTGAGGAAAATGGGTCCGGAAGATGATATAGAGGCGTTCCTGACGGTGTTCGAAAGAACCGCGGAGCAAGAGAGGCTGCCATTAGAACAGTGGGCTGAGGTGGTGGCGCCTTTTCTGGTGGGGGACGCACAAAAGGCCTATTTTGACCTCAGCCGCGATGAGGCCAAGGACTATGAGAGGCTAAAAAGTGAGGTGTTGGCCAGATTGGGGGTAAACACCTATGTGCGAGCGCACAGGGTGTATCAGTGGGTGTTTGCCGAGTCCCGACCCACCCGGTCACAAGCCTATGACTTACTTCACCTAGTAAAAAAATGGCTTCAGCCTGAAATATTGAGCCCTTCTCAGATGGTTGAAAGGGTCGTGGTCGACAGGTTCGTGCGTACCCTCCTGAGAGCCATACAGCGCTGGGTGGGACAAGGCGATCCAGGCAACCTGGAACAACTGGTTAGCCTGGTGGAGAGGTATATGGCCACTCAGGATTTGGTGCGGGACTCAGCGGTACTACCGAAGTCACGTCAGCCCCCGTTGCCGACCCAGGATCCTGAAAAAGGGATCCCATCTCATAAGGAGGGGAGTGGATCTCCAGTCCGTGGGAGGAATACCCTGGGGAGGAGGGAGGCTGCGAGGATCAGATGTTGGCATTGTCAGGATTGGGGACATGTGTCAGCCAACTGCCCTAGGGCATCCGAACCCATGGACTGCGGGTTCGCTCGCCGGTCCTCTTTTTATGCCCAACCGGTGTATATAGCTGACCCCCTGCTGGTTGCGGACACCCCTCCGCTGTGTGATGTCGTTGTTAATGGACACTCCGTGCAGGTCCTGCTGGACTCTGGGAGCCTGGTAACTCTGGTCCATGAATCACTGGTAACGGAAAAACTCCCAGATAGGCGAACCCTTACCATTGTCTGTATACATGGGGATCGCCGGGAGTATCCCACCACTAAGGTTACCCTGGCGGTGTGTGGGAAGGAGGTACCACATGTCGTCGGAGTGGGGAGACGGCTCCCTTATGCCGCAATATTGGGGAGGGACTTTCCCCTGTTCTGGACTTTGTGGAGGAACAGGTTGCCTACCTGTGAGGAGGAAAAATGTCCGGGTCCCGAGCCCGAGGACCCCGAGGCAGGGGCCCCAGCTGTAGGGGTCACCGTAGGGGAGGTAGAGTGTAACCCTGACCGGTTTCCCCTAGAAGTATTGGCGGGTGAGACAGTAGAAAGTTTGTCTATCCTGGATCTGGGGGTACCCCGAGAAACCTTCGGGACCGCACAGCTCCAGGATTCGACGTTATTGCGGGCTAGAGAAGGTGTGTCGGTGATTAATGGCGTTGCCCAGCGTCCCGGCGCCGATACCGTATTTCCTCACCTGGCCTATAACCAGGACCTGTTATATAGGGTAGACAAGGTGAGGCAGGAGGTGGTGGAACAACTGGTGGTGCCCCAGCCTTACCGGCGAATGGTCTTGGATTTAGCGCATGCGCATGTGTTGGGTGGTCATCTGGGGGTTAAGAAAACGCTGGAGCGAATTCTACAACGGTTCTATTGGCCTGGGATTTATGAGCAAGTCCGGAGGTTCTGTCAGTCCTGTCCAGTGTGTCAGGTGACTAGCCCCCAACCTCAGTATCGCAGTCCACTGGTACCTATGCCCATTATAGAGGTGCCCTTCGAAAGGATCGGCATGGATCTGGTAGGCCCCATTATTAAGTCAGCCCGAGGTCGCCAACACATACTGGTAGTGTTAGACTATGCCACTCGCTATCCGGAGGCGGTCCCATTGCGCCATACGTCGGCCAAGGTAATAGCTAAAGAGCTTATGAGTATGTTCGCCCGGGTGGGGATACCAAAGGAGATTCTGACGGACCAGGGGACACCCTTTATGTCCAAAATAACAAAGGAATTGTGTAAGCTATTAAATATTAAACACCTGCGCACGTCCGTCTACCATCCCCAAACCGATGGGTTAGTAGAACGGTTTAATAAGACCCTGAAGACCATGCTAAAAAGAGTCGTGGCTAAGGACGGGAGAGATTGGGACTTACTGTTGCCCTATGTTTTGTTTGCGGTACGGGAGGTGCCCCAGGCGTCCACGGGGTTCTCGCCTTTTGAGCTGTTATATGGGCGACATCCCCGTGGACTACTGGACATCGCTAAGGAGGCATGGGAGCAACAGCCTACGCCTCATAAAAGTGTGATAGAGCACATAGGAAAAATGCAGGACCGAATAGGGGTCGTGTTGCCGATCGTCCGTGAGCACATGGAAGCGGCACAACTGGCCCAAAGTCGGGTATATAACCGATCCGCCCGGGTAAGGACATTTCACCCGGGTGACCGAGTTCTTGTACTCGTGCCCACGGTCGAGAGTAAATTCCTGGCCCGGTGACAAGGACCCTATGAAGTTAAGGAGAAAGTGGGCCCAGTTGATTACAGGATATACCAGCCAGGGCGGCGGAAGCCCGAACAGGTATATCATGTGAATCTACTAAAACCTTGGAGAGACAGAGAGAATTTGTTTGGAGACAGCCCGCCCTCATTCTGGACGGCAGGGAGTGACCCGGGGTCACCAGGTGTTCCGGAGGTGACGATAGGGGGCGGACTGTCGACCAAACAGGCACAAGAGGTGAGAGAATTCGTTAGTCGGAATAGGGACGTATTCTCTGACCTTCCTGGACGTACCACCGTGATCGAGCATGACATTGTCACCGAGCCCCGGGTGAAAGTCCGCCTAAGACCATACCGAGTACCGGAGGCTCGGCGACACGCCATTTCGCAGGAGGTAAGATCGATGCTACGTCTAGGGGTCATAGAAGAGTCAAAGAGCGAGTGGGCTAGCCCGATTGTCCTTATTCCCAAACCGGATGGTTCATTACGGTTCTGTAATGATTTTAGGAAATTAAATGAGGTATCAAAATTTGACGCCTATCCCATGCCTCGGGTGGACGAGTTGATAGAGCGGCTGGGAAAAGCCCGGTATTTTTCGATCCTAGATCTCACGAAGGGCTACTGGCAGGTACCTCTGACGGAGGCGGCAAAGGAGAAGACGGCCTTTGTCACCCCGGAGGGGCTTTTTCAGTATAGGGTGTTGCCTTTTGGGTTGCATGGCGCTCCGGGTACGTTCCAGCGTCTGATGGATGTCGTCCTCAAGCCCCATCACCAGTATACCTCCGCGTATCTGGATGATATAGTCGTGTTTAGCCCGGACTGGGAGGGTCATTTGTCAAAACTTCAGGCAGTGATAGATTCTCTAAGGAAGGCGGGGTTGACTGCCAACCCAAAAAAATGCTCGGTGGGACTAGAGGAAGCTCGCTATTTGGGGTATGTGATTGGACGCGAAGTCATTAGGCCCCAAGTGAATAAAGTTGAAGCAATCCGGAATTGGCCCAGGCCTCGTACGTCCAAGCAGGTACGGTCATTTTTGGGCCTGATTGGGTACTACATGAGGTTCATTCCCCATTTTGCCACCTTGGCAGCCCCGTTAACCGGCCTCTTGAAGGGTAGAAAGTCGGTGATGGTTTGCTGGGGGGAGCAGGAGGAGGAGGCGTTCTCCCGTTTGAAGTCGGCCCTATGTGAGTCCCCGATTCTGGTGACGCCCGACTTCAAGCAGGAGTTTGTAGTTCAAACAGATGCCTCGGGAGTAGGACTAGGGGCTGTGCTTTCCCAGGAGCTCAACGGGGAAGAGCACCCCGTGGTTTTTCTAAGCCGCAAGCTTACCCCAGCAGAAACCCGGTATAGCATTGTGGAGAGAGAGTGCCTCGCCATCAAGTGGGCACTCGAGTCTCTCAGGTATTACCTTCTGGGGAGAAGGTTCCGTCTGGTGACCGACCACTCCCCTCTCCAGTGGATGAGTCGAGCTAAGGAGGGGAGCGCTCGGGTTACCAGGTGGTTCTTGTCCCTCCAGAACTTTAAGTTCACTGTTGAGCACAGGGCCGGCCGCTTACAGGGGAACGCAGATGCCCTGTCCCGGGTACACTGCTGTGCATGTGTTCACCCCCTCAGGCTTGAACAGTATGTTCAAGCCCTCAGGGGTGAACAAAGGGGGGGGGATATGTAGGAGAGTCCCCGGAATAATAATGGACGGACGATACGTGCCACCAGAGGTCATGGCCTTGGTGGAGTAAGAACCGGATCATTGCGGTTACAGCGGCGAATGCTGCTGGCGCAGCGTGTCCGGGCCGGTTTTTACTGGGAACAGGTAAAGAGCTGGGGGGGTGCCTGTTCCCCACGGCCAGCCCAGGTTTTTGGTGGAGCTGGGCCTTTAAAGAACCCAGCCTGCTGATGATGGGGGTGGGGTGTGTCTTGCTGTGCTGGAGATTTCCACAGACAGAGTCAGTGCTGGTGAAGGAGAGTCTGGGCGCAGCACACATTGAAGGATAGTCCTGGGACCTGTGGTACTACGAGGCGAAGGGGCTCTGGCCTGAGGGAGACAAAGGCAGGTAGCTTACAAGCCTGCAGAACTGCTGTGGTCTGTCCAAAACAAGGTGACTCAAACCTGCTGTTTATTTTCTATGGAAGGACTTTTGTTTTATGCACTATGTGGATATGCACCTGTGTGGTCTGCACATTGCCTGTTATGCCTTTGGTGTAAATAAAGTCGCGCTGTACCACCAAGACTGTCTGTGATTGCCTCAATACTGCCGCCGCTACCGTAGCCTACCACGAGCACATCCCCACATCCTTAAAAGGACTTTTGGGTCTTTGGAACGTTTTTCTACTAAATAGATTGCGAATCACTCTCCCTACACTTTCTGTCACTTCCGAAGTGCAGCTCTCCCTGACTAAAAATGAGCCGAACATGCGTCATCGGGTGCTATATAGCACCTGATGACGTGTTTCGGCCAGCCAATCACTGTAATGCAAGTAGCCAACATGGCTACTGGCATTACAGTGAGGGCAGTACTTACCTGTACGTTTTATTGGTTGCATAGCAGACGCAAAATGTGCGGGGAGGAGACTTGAGCATGGCGCTCGAGCACATGCGGTACTTGGGCGAGTACCGCCATGTGCTGAGCATAGCGATGCTCGAGACGAACAGCAGTTCGGCTGAGCATGCTCGCTCAACACTAGTTAACAGCCAAATAAAACTCAATATTTATTGCCCTGATTCTGTAGTTTACAGAAACACCCAATATGTAGTTGTTACCTGCTATACGGGCACACGGCAGGGTGAAGAAGCAACTGAACACCATATGGTTTTTGGAAGGCAGATTTCGCTGAGATAATTTTAAGTTGTAATGTCCCATTTGAAGACCCCCTGATGCACCCCTAGAGTTTAAACTCCAATAAAGTGACCCCATTTTGGAAACTACACCCCTCAATGTAATCAAAACTGATTTACTTTGTTAACCCCTTAGGTGTTCCACGAGAATTAAAGGAAAATGTAGATGAAATTTCAGAATTTCACCTTTTTAGCAGATTTGCCATTTTAATCCATTTTGTCCGGTAATAAAGCAAGGGTTAACATAGCCAAACAAAACGTAATATTTATTATCCTGATTCTGTATTTACAGAAACACCCCATTTGTGGTCGTAAACTGCTGTATGGGCACACGGCAGGGTGCAGAAGGAAAGGAATGCCATATGGTTTTTGAAAGGCAGATTTTGCTGGGATAATTTTAAGTTGCCATGCCACATTTAAAGACCCTCTGATGAACCCCTAGAGTAGAAACTCCAAAAAAGTGACCCCATTTTGGAAACTATGGGATAGGTGGAAGTTTTGTTGGTACTATTTTAGGGTACATATGATTTTTGGTTGCTCTATATTACACTTTTTGTGAGGCAAGGTAACACTAAATAGCTGTTTTGGCACCATTTTAATTTTTTGTTATTTACAATGTTCATCTGACAGATTAGATCAAGTGGTATTTTTATAGAGCAGATTGTTATGGACGCGACAATACCAAATATAACTACTTTTTTAGGTTGTTTCAGTTTAACATAATAAAGCATTTTTGAAAAAAAAATATTTTTTAGTGTCTCCATATTCTGAAAGCCATAGTTTTTTTTTATTTTTTGGGCGACAGTCTTATGTAGGGGCTCATTTTTTTCGGCATGAGATGGCGGTTTGATTATTACTATTTTATAGTGCATACGACTTTTTTATTGCTTGGTACTACACTTTTTATACAGCATGTTCTTGCGGACGCGGCGATACCTACCGTAATATGTATACTTTCTAATTTATTTAAATTTTACACAATAATATCATTTTTGAAACCAAAAATATAATGTTTTAGTGTCTTCATATTCTGAGAGCCATAGTTTTTTTTATTTTTTGGGCGATTGTCTTAGGTAGCATCTCATTTTTTGCGGGATGAGATGGCGGTTTGATTGGTACAATTTTGGGGTGCGTATGACTTTTTATCGCTTGGTATTACACTTTTTGTGATGTAAGGTGACAAAATGTTTTTTTCTACCGTGTTTTATTTTAAAAAATTTACCGCGTTTACCTGAGGGGTTAGGTCATGTGATATTTTTATAGAACAGGTCTTTATAGACGTGGCTAAACCTAATATGTATACTTTTATTTATTTATTTAAGTTTTACACAATAATATAATTTTTTAAACTAAAAAATCATGTTTTAGTGTCTCCATAGTCATGTTTTAGAGAGCCATAGTTTTTTTTTATTTTTTGGGACATTGTATTAAGTAGGGGCTCATTTTTTGCGGGATGAGGTGACGGTTATAATGGTACTATTTTGGGGGGCATACGCCTTTTTGATCGCTTGGTGTTACACTTTTAGTGATGTAAGGTGACAAAAAAATGTTTTTTTAGCACAGTTTTTATTTTATTTTTTTGACTGTGTTCATCTGAGGGGTTAGATCATTTGATAATTTTATAGAGCCGGTCGATACAGATGTGGCACTTAAACTTTTGGGGATCTGATCCCCTTTACAATGCATTACAAAACTTCTATATTGTAATGGATTGGCTATAAGTGTATTACCAGTTTAATAGAGGGGGCTGGATCTCACAGGCTGTCACAGAAGGCAGCAACGATGCCTAAGGAAGGCATCGGGCTGCCATCGGGGCCCCGTCACAGCAGCGCGGGGACCCGTTGGCCACCCCGCACCCAGCAAGATCTTGACCGTGACATCCTTCAAGCATCAAAAGATCCCTGAGGAGCAGTGTAAAATGAAAAGGTTGCAGCAACCATGACCCCAGAATTGCAAAAAAAATTGTCAGTTGTCAGTTCAGGAGCAAAGTGATTGCTCTGCTCCTCTTACTGTTCTCGCTATTTCTGAAAATCTGTAATGTCGGCTGATATACTCGGCTAATATGTGAGATGAGGAAACAGCTCTCATTTTGTAACATGGTAACATATACTAACATAGTTTATAAGGCCGAAAAAAAGACATCCGTCCATTCAGTTCGGCCTATTGTTCTTTAAGTTGATCCAGAGCAAGGCAATAAAAAAGCCCTGTGAGGTAGAAGCCAATTTTCCTCACTTTAGGGGAAAAAATTCCTTCCCGACTCCAATCAGGCATCAGAATAACTCCCTGGATCAACGACCCCTCTCTAGTAGCTATAGCCTGTAATATTATTACTGTGGATATAAAAGGCAAATGTTGTAAGGTAGTAAATTGTGCTCAATGAAAGTTGTTGCGATGAATTCGTAACAACTAAGATCGTCTTACTGGTGATAAGTCCCGACCAGCATCCGGGAGAGGGCCTAGCTGCAGCCTTGGTTCCCAGCTGCACTTTTCTGGATTCAGTGCAGTGATACAGTAGAGACAGGATAAAAAATAGAAATGCTGAAACCACTTGTTCGGCGCTGTCAGGAATGATATCACAGGCAGAGAATGTGCGATCACACTGATTTATTGAGGTCTACGCATTTCAAGGGCATGTGGCCCGTTCATCAGTTGACATTGTATTTAAGCCCAGTTTGGGCGCGCTATTGCAGGGGGAGGAGGTCTAGTTGTGGCGGATTTACCCTGATTGATGTGCAGGGACAAGATCTCCCCTGCTGTGCATCTCCGACAGACGCTGGATGCGCTCGAGGATGCTTTGCCGGCAGCGTGTGCTGGGCGCGCCCACTGACGTCAGCTGATGATGCGCTGACACTCAGAGGGTTCCCGCAGGGCTCGGCTGGGTGAAAAAGACTTCTGCAGGTTTTATTATCTATGTATTGTGACGGTACCCAGACTGTTAGATGAACAGCATGAGCAGCCTGGGACGGCCGATCTACATACTGGGCTGTGATGCAGCACTTGTCTGTCTACTAGGTATAGCAGTGGTACTATACACCCAAAAATTTGTTAATTTCACCAGAAAATGTAACTGACAATTTTTTTTTATTTTTTTTTACCGGTCTCCTAGGTATAGCAGTGGTACTATACACACCAAAATTGGTGAATTTCACCTGAAAATGTGAATGACAATTTTTTTTTTTTAACCTGCCTACTAGGTATAGCAGTGGTAATGTTAATGACTATTATTTTTTTTTAACCAGCCTACTAGGTATAGCAGTGGTACAATACACCCAAAAATTGTTGAATTTCACCTGAAAATGTAAATGAAAAAGTAGTAAAATGATATAAAAGCAGCGCATCTACCAGCTTGCGCTTGTACTCGCGCATCTTACGATCACACTCCAGTGACAGAATTAAGGACGGTACGTTGTCCTTGTAACGGGGATCCAGCAGCGTGGCCACCCACTAATCAGCACAAGTTAGAATGTGGGCAACTCGGCGGTCGTTGCGGAGACACTGTAGCATGTAATCGCTCATGTGTGCCAGGCTGCCCAGAGGAAACGACAAGCTGTCCTCCGTGGGAGGTGTATCGTCTGTGTCCTCTGTATCCCCCCATTCATTCAACAGTAATGGCCATGAGCTGGTCTGGATGCCACCCTGCTGTGAACATGGTTCGTCCTCCTCCATCTCCTCCTCCTCATCCTCCACCTCGTCATCCTCCAGAACTGTGCCCTGGCTGGACAATTGTGTACCTTGGGTTTGTGGGTGCAGGAACCCACCCTCGGAGCCACTTGGGAATGACTGGCCGGAAACCCTACGAAATGATCCCTCTTCCTCCTCCTCCTCCTGTGGTGGATACGATAGGTAGTTGTGCGGGGTGAAGCTCACGACTACATGGCTTTTGCTATGGGGCTGCATTGTTTGATCCTTGTGATTTTATTTAGCCTAATATTGCCCCCTTTTCCTCTGAGATGCACTTGATATACCTCCACCCACGGCTTTAGTGGTGCTCTGTCAGGAAGGGGATCTGTAACTAACTATCATCCATTCCACACTTTGCCCAAAACACAGTCCAACTAGGTTGCAACCATTGCCATTGCAGTGCCAAACTGTGTATAGGGTATCCACTATTGGCTGGTTCTATTGTTGCTGGTACTTGGGCTATTATTTGCATTTAGTCTAAGTTTCTATTCTGGATTTAATTATGCGTGAGAGGAGTGGCACGACTGATATGTACCGTATCTCTCTCCCATAAAGGATTATAGTATCCTTTACAACATATTAGCTTTGGTTTAGGACCTTGGGTTGCCAGGATACGGTTGAGACGCTCTATCACATGACTTGTCATGTGATTGAGGGCGCTTGCACGGTTTCGGGACTTCCGATCATGTGACCGCTATGTCGAACACGTGATTTTCGGGAGTCTCGTTCCATAACTCGCGCATGCTCAGAGACAGACGGGAGACGCCACTCGTCACACGCATACTGCTGGATGGATACTCGGCTCAGGTGCATGGTAGGTTTTAATTTAAGTTCACAGCTGAGATTGTTATGCTGTTTTACTACTGAATGTTATCACTTCAGAACACGATCGGGTGACTATGTAAGGGGAGGGTTTGACCTTTCTGTGGGACAACCCCTCAATCAATCCGGATTGAATGTCACACCTTTATAAGTATTGAAGTTCACTTGTAAACCACATGTAGCTTGAGAAAGACCTGCGTGTCGAAACGTTTCTGTATTTTTTTGGTGTGATTAAACACTAAGCTTTAATACAAGAACAAGAGGGCCGTGACTTTTCTGAAGTTTTCCCTCCTCCTCCTGTGTCACATCCTCTTCCATCATCGCCAGGAGCGTTTTTTCAAGGAGGCATAAAAGTGGGAAAGTAACGCTGATAACGGCGTAATCGGCACTGGCCATGTTGGTGGAGTACTCAAAACGGCGCAACAAGGAACACAGGTCTCGCATGGAGGCCCAGTCATTGGTGGTGAAGTGGTGCTGTTCCGCCGAGCGACTCACCCGTGCGTGCTGCAGCTGAAACTCCAGTATCGCCTACTGCTGCTCGCACAGTCTGGCCAGGATGTGCAAGGTGGAGTTCCACCTTGTGGGCACGTCGCATATGAGGCGGTAAGCGGGAAGGCCGAAGTTACGTTGCAGTGCTGACAGGCGAGCAGCAGCAGGGTGAGAACACCGGAAGCGCGCACAGACGGCCCGCACTTTATGCAGCAGCTCTGACATATCGGTGTAATTTTTAAGGAATCTCTGCACCACCAAATTCAGCACATGCGCCAGGCAAGGAATGTGCGTCAAACCTGCTAGTCCCAGAGCTTCTACGAGATTTTGCCCATTATCGCACACCACCAGGCCGGGCTTGAGGCTGACTGGCACAAACCACTTATCGGTCTGTTGTTCAAGGCCCGTCCACAGCTCCTGCGCGGTGTGGGGTTTGTCCCCCAAACAGATAAGTTTTAAAACTGCCTGCTGTCGTTTAACCCTGGCTGTGCTGAAGTTGGTGGTGAAGGTGTTACGCTGACAGGATGAGGAGCTGGTAGAGGATGAGGAAGCAGAGTAGGAGGAGGAAGCAACAGGAGGCAAACTGAAGCGCCCTGCAATCCTCGGTGGTGGAAGGACATGCGCCAAACTGCTATCCGCCTCAGGCCCAGCCCCCACTGCATTTACCCAGTGTGCTGTTATGGAGATATAACAGCCCTGACCGTGCTTACTGGTCCACGTATCCGTAGTCAGGTGCACCTTGCCACAGATGGCGTTGCGCAGTGCACACCTGATTTTGTACCCTACTTGGTTGTGCAGAAAAGGGATGGCTCGCTTTGAAAAGTAGTGGCGGCTGGGCACGACGTACTGTGGGACAGACAGACGGAATGACAGCATTTCAAAGGCCAGTAATTTAGAAATGCTGGCATTCAGGGCTAGGGATCGTGGGTGGGTAGGGGGCTACTTCCTCTTCCTCTCCAGCGTTTGGGATATGGAGAGCTGAACGGTTCCTTGGAACATTGTGGAGATGCTTGGTGACCCAGGTATTGGTGTTGCTGGCAGATCCTCTGTTTACGGGGTGGCAGGTGGCACTGTCACTCCAGAGGTGGATGAAGAGGCCGAGACTGCAGCAGTTGAGGAAGCAGGAGGAGCCAGAGACCTTTCTTGGTTTTTGAGGTGTCTACTGCACTGCAGCTCGTGCTTTGCACTTAAATGCCTGGTCATGCAGGTTGTGCTCAGGTTGAGAACGATTATGCCTCGCTTCAGGCTCTGATTGCACAGCGTGCAAACCACTCGTGTCTTGTCGTCAGCACATTGTCTGAAGAACTGCCACGCCAGGGAACTCCTTGGAGCTGGCTTTGGTGTGCTCGGTCCCTTGCTGCGGTGGGCAGTAGCAGGCGTATTGTCTAGAGGCCGCTCCACTTTTGCACCATGCTCCCTTTTCTACTGTGCTGGTGGCTCTGTGCGACCACCGCCTCTTCCTCCGAACTACATAGGTAACTCGCATGACCTTGATTCCATGTGGGGTCAAGGACCTCATCGTCCTCCAAATCATCTTCCACCCAGTCTTCACCCCTGCCTTCCTTGTCGGTCGGCACACTTTCGAAAGCCCCAGCAGTTGGCACCTATGTTTCGTCATCATCCTAGACGTGCTGCGATGGTCCTCCCATGTACTCATCTTGAAAGATAAGTGTTTGGGCATCGGTGCACTCAATCTCTTCCACTTCTGGGGCAGGGCTAGGTCGATGGCCCTGGGAAACCCTGCTAACAGAGTCATCAAAAATCAGAAGAGACTGCTGCATGACTTGAGGCTCAGACTGCTTGGCTGATTGGCAAGGGGGTGAGCTGAAAGACTGATGGACATCGGCTGCAGGTGCCAACTGTGGTCTTTCAGCAGGAGACTGGGTGGGAGACAATGTGAAGGAACTGGATCCACTGTCAGCAACCCAATCTACTATCTCCTGTACTTGTTCAGGCCTCACCATTCGTAGAGCAGCATTAGGCCCGACCAAATACCACTGCAGGTTTTGTCGCCTACTCGCACCTGAGGAAGGGGTTTCACTTGTGCGTGTAGCTGGCACAGATCGACCACGTCCTCTCCCTGCAACAGGAGCTCCACCAGCAGCACCACGACCTGGGCCACGTCCCTTATTTGACGCTCTCCTCATATTTTTCGAATTTAGGATCTTGCCCTAAATCGGTGTTTAATAGTAGAATAGAACGACAGTATGTAAAGGGTGCATCTCACACGGCCTGAACCAGACTAGGCCTCAATTAAAGATTTTTTTGCTTAAAATGGCTGTATTTTAAATGCCTGAATCAAACCCCTGTATGTAGAGTGTGTATCTCACACGGCCTGAACCAGTGTAGGCCTGAATTTAATATTGGTACACCAAATGGCGGTATTTGAAATCTCTGAATCTAACCCAAATGTATTAAGGGTGTATCTCACAATGACATCTGCATCAAAGAAACATAGAAACATAGAAACATAGAATGTGTCGGCAGATAAGAACCATTTGGCCCATCCAGTCTGCCCAATATACTAAATACTATGGATAGCCCCTGGCCCTATCTTATATGAAGGATGGCCTTATGCCTATCCCATGCATGCTTAAACTCCTCCACTGTATTTGCAGCTACCACTTCTGCAGGAAGGCTATTCCATGCATCCACTACTCTCTCAGTAAAGTAATACTTCCTGATATTACTTTTAAACCTTTGCCCCTCTAATTTAAAACTATGTCCTCTTGTAGCAGTTTTTCTTCTTTTAAATATTCTCTCCTCTTTTACTTTGTTGATTCCCTTTATGTATTTAAAAGTTTCTATCATATCCCCTCTGTCTCGTCTTTCTTCCAAGCTATACATGTTAAGTTCCTTTAATCTTTCCTGGTAAGTTTTATCCTGCAATCCATGTACCAGTTTAGTAGCTCTTCTCTGAACTCTCTCCAAAGTATCAATATCCTTCTGGAGATATGGTCTCCAGTACTGAGCACAATACTCCAAATGAGGTCTCACTAGTGCTCTGTAGAGCGGCATGAGCACCTCCCTCTTTCTACTAGTAATGCCTCTCCCTATACACCCAAGCATTCTGCTAGCATTTCCTGCTGCTCTATGACATTGTCTGCCTGCCTTTAAGTCTTCTGAAATAATGACCCCTAAATCCCTTTCCTCAGATACTGAGGTTAGGACTGTATCACTGATTTTATATTCTGCTCTTGGGTTTTTACGGCCCAGGTGCATTATCTTGCACTTATCAACATTAAATTTTAGTTGCCATATTTTTGACCATTCCTCTAGTTTTCCTAAGTCCTTTTCCATTTGGTGTATCCCTCCAGGAACATCAACCCTGTTACAAATCTTTGTGTCATCAGCAAAAAGACACACCTTACCATCGAGGCCTTCTGCAATTTCGCTGATAAAGATATTAAACAATATGGGTCCCAGAACAGATCCCTGAGGTACCCCACTGGTAACAAGACCTTGGTCTGAATATACTCCATTGACTACAACCCTCTGTTGCCTGTCCCTCAGCCACTGCCTAATCCATTCAACAATATGGGAGTCCAAGCCCAAAGACTGCACTTTATTGATAAGCTTTCTATGTGGGACAGTATCAAAAGCCTTACTAAAGTCTAGATAAGCGATGTCTACTGCACCTCCTCCATCTATTATTTTAGTCACCCAATCGAAAAAATCAATAAGATTAGTTTGACATGATCTCCCTGAAGTAAACCCATGCTGTTTTTCATCTTTCAATCCATGGGATTTTAGATGTTCCACAATCCTCTCCTTAAGTATGGTTTCCATTAATTTCCCCACTATTGATGTCAGGCTTACTGGCCTATAGTTGCCCGATTCCTCCCTACTACCTTTCTTATGAATGGGCACAACATTTGCTAATTTCCAATCTTCTGGGACGACTCCTGTTGCCAGCGATTGGTTAAATAAATCTGTTAATGGTTTTGCTAGTTCAACGCTGAGCTCTTTTAATAGCTTTGGGTGTATCCCATCAGGCCCCTGTGACTTATTTGTATTAATTTTAGACAGCTGACTTAGAACCTCTTCCTCTGTAAAGACACATGCATCAAAAGATTCATTAGACTTCTTTCCTAACTGAGGTCCTTCTCCTTCATTTTCCTTTGTAAAAACTGAACAGAAATATTCATTGAGGCAGTCAGCTAGTTCTTTATCTTCTTCTATATACATTCCTTCTTTTGTTTTTAATTTGGTAATTCCTTGTTTTAGTTTCCTTTTTTCATTTATGTATCTGAAGAATGCCTTCTGGCCTTTTTTTCCTGACTGAGCTAATTTCTCTTCTGCCTGTGCTTTGGAAGCTCTTATAACTTGTTTGGCCTCTCTCTGCCTAATCTTATAAATTTGTCTGTCATCCTCGTTTTGTTTTTTTTTATAATTCCTAAATGCTATCTTTTTGTTTTTAATGATTTTGGCCACTTCTGCTGAGTACCACAGTGGTCTCTTCCTTTTTTTGCTTTTACTGACAAGCCTAATGCAATTTTCTGTTGCCTTCAATAGTGCCACTTTTAAGTAGTCCCATTTCTCCTGGACTCCAATGAAACTGTTCCAGTCTGATAGGGACTTGTATACCACTAATCTAATTTTAGAAAAGTCTGTTTTTCTAAAATCTAAAACTTTTGTTTTTGTGTGGTGTGACTCAGTCACTGTACTTATAGTAAACCACACTGACTGGTGATCACTAGATCCCAAGCTTTCCCCTACAGTAATATCAGATACCAAATTCCCATTTGTGAATACTAAATCTAAAATGGCCTCCTTCCGGGTTGGCTCCTCCACTACTTGCTGTAGAGATAATCCCAGTAGGGAATTTAGAATATCTGTACTCCTGGCAGAACTAGCTATTTTGGTTTTCCAGTTTACATCTGGAAGATTGAAGTCTCCCATAATGATAACTTCCCCCTTCAATGTCATTTTAGCTATTTCCTCAACTAGTAGATCATCTAATTCTTTGACTTGGCTAGGTGGTCTATATATCACACCTACACGAGTTGCCTTATGATTATCAAGCTGCACGGTAACCCAAACTGACTCTAAATTGTTCTCACTAACTTGTATCAAATTAGATTTTAGGTTATCTTTCACATACAGGGCCACCCCTCCCCCCTTCTTGCCTTCTCTGTCTTTCCTGTATAGAGAGAACCCTGGTATTGATATATCCCAGTCATTACTCCCCTTGAACCACGTCTCAGTAACAGCCACTACATCTATATTCTCAGATGCCATTATAGCCTCAAGTTCATTGATTTTATTTCCTAGACTGCGAGCATTTGTAGACAAGACTCTGAGCTTGTCATTTCTTAACCTTTGTGCTACTGCCCTTTTCTGGCATTGTTTCGGGGGGCAGTTGGACTGCTGGATTATCACTCTTTTGCCCCCCTTTCCTAGTTTAAATGCTTCTTAGCAAATACCTGGAACTGTTCACCGAGGACATTCGTTCCTTTGAGAGAAAGGTGCAAACCATCTTTCTTGTACAGTTCTTTTCCATTCCAACAAGAGCTAACATGAGACACAAAGCCAAACCCTTGGTTCAGACACCATTCACCAAGCCATACATTGAATTCCTTAATGCGCATCTTCCTGTCATGCTGAAGGTTATGCACAGGCAAAACTGCAGAGAATGAAACAGTTGATGCAACCTCCTGTATATCCTTTCCAAGTGTGTGAAAAGCTTCTTTCACCTTTGAAACCTCATTGCAAGCCAGATCGTTTGTCCCAAGATGGAGAATAACATCCACTTCCCTTTCCTGCTTTGCTTGCCTAACAATATTAACGATCCGTCGTCTATCCCTGCTAGCGGTAGCACCAGGGAGACATCTCACAACACCATTCTCCTCAAACTTCACACCTCTTATGATGGAATCGCCCACCAACAGCTGCTTACTATCAATCCTCGCCTTCTCCTTTTTGTCTTTGGCTGCAGTCTTGCATACTTTAGGCATGGGAGATGATTGTTTCTCACCCACTGTGCTTGAGCCATCCTCCATGTTGCTCTTGCACTCTGAAAGTGCTGCAAATGAATTATGGAGAGCCACAGACTGTGGGACATGCCTTCTATCCACAACTCTCAGTCTACCAGAACCTACAGTAACCCATCTCCCTATTCTAGGGGGCCTCTGTGGCAGTGGCATTGCAATGTTCTCAGCCTGAGTTTGTTTAGTGGTTAATTTAAAAACCTCATATTTCAAAAAGGTAATTTCCTGCTGCATTATGGAGAGCTGTCTACAGATCAGACAGTATCCAAACCTCTGAAGAGTGGAACCTGAAATAAAAGCACAACAATTCCTGCACAGAACCAGGTCTGCCATTGTAAAGAGGGGAAAGATTTTAAACAAACAACTCTTACTTGTTTAGATTGTATCCACCTCCAGATTACCTCCTGAGTATCTCCTGAATATCTCAATGCTCTTGTAAATCAGCTCTTGGTAAGCAGTCTTGGAGAAGCAGCAAGCTATAATTAGCAAGCTAATACTGTGTGGGTTTATATACACACCCTCCCACAAAGGCTCCTCCCCCAACAGCAAATTAACACCTTACTTGCCTATGCTCATTTGCAATCAGACAATAGAGATACTGTGTCTAGCAAATTCCTTACCTCTCTTGAAACACAGTGTCTGAGTATTGACCAGAAACACCACTGAAGTTCTGCTACAGTGGAAAAACTCTGAGTTAGACTAAGTTGGTCTCTGAATATCTCAATGCTCTTGTAAATCAGCTCTTGGTAAGCAGTCTTGGAGAAGCAGCAAGCTAAGGCTGCCAAATAAAAGTTTTTTGCCTAAACGGGTGTTTGTTTAACAACTGAACTTGACAGCAGTATATAAGCCTGTAATTGCACACGTGCTGATGCTGCAAGGCCTGAAAATAGTGTTTTTTTCCAAAAAAGTGTGTTTTTCAAACCTCAGAAAATGATGGGTGTATTTCTAGCTTAAATTGCACGCTGACTAATCCAGATGTTGTATATTGCAAAAAAAGTGTTTTTTTGGTAACAGAATATGAAAGCTGTATATATTAAACTTGAATTTAACACTTGCAGATCAGGAAAATACAGTTTTTTGGCAAAAAAAAGTGTTTTTAAAACCCCAGAAAGTGATGGGTGTATTTCTAGCTTAAATTGCACACTGATTAATCCAGATGTTGTATATTGCCAAAAAAGTGGGGGGGGGGGGGTTTGGTAACAGAATATGAAAGCTGTATATATTAAACTTGAATTTAACACTTGCAGATCAGGAAAATACAGTTTTTTGGCAAAAAAATGTGTGTTTTTAAAACCCCAGAAAATGATGGGTGTATTTCTAGCTTAAATTGCACACTGACTAATCCAGATGTTGTAGATTGCCCAAAAAAATTGTGATTTACAATGTCCCAAAAGCTCAGATGCAGTGCTGGTGCACTGAGCTTGCATAAAATGGCCGCCGCCGCCGCCCACCTAACTAACAGACGGATAAAAGTTATTTTTTTTGGTCAATGGGCTCAGGGCAAGGTAAAACGATTGTGCCCTGCACCCACACAACTATTTCTATGTAGATCGCTGAGTTAGATTCTCTCCTATTCTCTCCCTGAAATCACAAGTCCAGCAGCATCCTCTCCCTACACTTGTAACAGCAGAGTGACGTGCAGCAATATGTGACTCCAGCTTATATAGAGCCGGGGTCACATGCTGCTTTAGCTAATCACAGCCATGCCATTAGTAGGCATGGCTGTGATGGCTTCTAAGTTCAGACAGTTAACCGCTTGTTGATTGGCTGCTCTGCAGCCTTTCAAAAAGCACCAAGAAGGCGCCGAACCACGAACCCAAACTTTTACTGAAATGTTCGGGTCCGGGGTCCAAAAATCCTAAAGTTCGGTCTGAACCCAAACTTTACAGTTCGGGTTCGCTTAACCCTACATATGACGTGCAACTCCATGTACATCATATATCTGAATGAATGCAGGTGCGGCCTACAGTATGTGGGGCAGACCACGCAACGCAAGCGCTACACTGTGGTATGAACCAGAATAGATATAATATGCAACGACAATATGCCGAACTGGATGGACAAATGTCTTATATACTATGTTACTATGTTAATACCAGAAGCACGGTCTTTCAAAACCATTGACTATTCCTATGCATGTTTGCATATAACTGTATGTATATATATATATACAGGGAGTGCAGAATTATTTGGCAAGTTGTATTTTTGAGGATTAATTTTATTATTGAACAACAACCATGTTCTCAATGAACCCAAAAAACTCATTAATATCAAAGCTTAATATTTTTGGAAGTAGTTTTTAGTTTGTTTTTAGTTTTAGCTATTTTAGGGGGATATCTGTGTTTGCAGGTGACTATTACTGTGCATAATTATTAGGCAACTTAACAAAAAACAAATATATACCCATTTCAATTATTTATTTTTACCAGTGAAACCAATATAACATCTCAACATTCACAAATATACATTTCTGACATTCAAAAACAAAACAAAATCAGTGACCAATATAGCCACCTTTCTTTGCAAGGACACTCAAAAGCCTGCCATCCATGGATTCTGTCAGTGTTTTGATCTGTTCACCATCAACATTGCGTGCAGCAGCAACCACAGCCTCCCAGACACTGTTCAGAGAGGTGTACTGTTTTCCCTCCTTGTAAATCTCACATTTGATGATGGACCACAGGTTCTCAATGGGGTTCAGATCAGGTGAACAAGGAGGCCATGTCATTAGATTTTCTTCTTTTATACCCTTTCTTGCCAGCCACGCTGTGGAGTACTTGGACGCGTGTGATGGAGCATTGTCCTGCATGAAAATCATGTTTTTCTTGAAGGATGCAGACTTCTTCCTGTACCACTGCTTGAAGAAGGTGTCTTCCAGAAACTGGCAGTAGGACTGGGAGTTGAGCTTGACTCCATCCTCAACCCGAAAAGGCCCCACAAGCTCATCTTTGATGATACCAGCCCAAACCAGTACTCCACCTCCACCTTGCTGGCGTCTGAGTCGGACTGGAGCTCTCTGCCCTTTACCAATTCAGACACGGGCCCATCCATCTGGCCCATCAAGACTCACTCTCATTTCATCAGTCCATAAAACCTTAGAAAAATCAGTCTTGAGATATTTCTTGGCCCAGTCTTGACGTTTCAGCTTGTGTGTCTTGTTCAGTGGTGGTCGTCTTTCAGCCTTTCTTACCTTGGCCATGTCTCTGAGTATTGCACACCTTGTGCTTTTGGGCACTCCAGTGATGTTGCAGCTCTGAAATATGGCCAAACTGGTGGCAAGTGGCATCTTGGCAGCTGCACGCTTGACTTTTCTCAGTTCATGGGCAGTTATTTTGCGCCTTGGTTTTTCCACACGCTTCTTGCGACCCTGTTAACTATTTTGAATGAAACGCTTGATTGTTCGATGATCACGCTTCAGAAGCTTTGCAATTTTAAGAGTGCTGCATCCCTCTGCAAGATATCTCACTATTTTTGACTTTTCTGAGCCTGTCAAGTCCTTCTTTTGACCCATTTTGCCAAAGGAAAGGAAGTTGCCTAATAATTATGCACACCTAATATAGGGTGTTGATGTCATTAGACCACACCCCTTCTCATTACAGAGATTCACATCACCTAATATGCTTAATTGGTAGTAGGCTTTCGAGCCTATACAGCTTGGAGTAAGACAATATGCATAAAGAGGATGATGTGGTCAAAATACTCATTTGCCTAATAATTCTGCACGCAGTGTATGTATGTATATGTATATATATATATATATATATATATATATATATATATAGCTATTTTTTAGTACTATATTTTTTATTCGTTTACCCTAGCCCGCCCCCTTTTTTTTATATACATATATTCTTCCTATATATATGTGTGTAGCGGAGCGCTAGTGCGACATAGGCTTTCTCTTACACGGCCATAGCTCGTCTTGCTGACGTTCAGCGGCAACACCACCTGCCCGTCAGACGTCTTATTTGTGATTGCCCTACGCGATGGAACTCAACCTTGTATATGCTTAATAGGCTGCTCCAGCAGAAACGTTCAGTTAACGACTAACTGTACGAACTCTGCGGCAGGACAGGTTCTGGGGAGCTTAGTTTTTTTTCACCGCGCCAGTGGCGCAGACTTCTGCAGCCATTTGATGAGATCATCAAACTGGTCAGTCGCAGCCAGGGAGCCATCAGTGACATTGTACCTTACGCCTTCTTTCTGGAGCGTGCATTGCGTTGTTTCATTGATGAAGCCGTCGAGGAGCAGGAGCAGGAAGATGAGGAAGTCGCAATGCTGGATGAATTCCCAGGGGTCTACTCTATCTGAGACAAGTCGACAGGAGTCTGAAGAGGAGTCAGAGGAGGATGGTGCCGAGGTGGAGGAGGAGCAAGAAGAGCATGCTTTAAACTTTTAGGGGATCCTTGGTATTGTCCGTGGCTGGGGAGAGGAGATCGAGGATAACATTATCCTGGACAATGAGCAGGAGCCAGACCACTTCACAGCTTCCAGTTTAGTGCGAATAGGGGCCTTCATGCTCCAGTGTTTAAAGAGGCACCCCCGTATAAAAAGCATAAAGGGCAAGGACTAGTACTGGGTGGCAACTTATTTAGACCCCCGCTACAAACACAAAATGTCGGACTTGTTTCCAGCATCACAGAGGGCTATCAGAACGCAGCACTTCCAGGCCTTGCTCCGGGAGATGCTGCATTCTGCTTTTGCGGGCGCTGGCAGAGGAATTTCCACTCACAGAGAAACAGTTGCGGGTAACAATCCAACAGCGCATGCAAGAATAAGGTGGTTTGAAGATGTGTTGGTCACTTCGGATATGAGATAATTTTTGCAGCTAACCTATCGACAGCCGCCCTCCGGATCCAGCCTCAGGGAATGCCTAGACCGTCAGTTGTCCGACTACATCGGGTTAATGGCCGATGTGGACGCTCCGAGAAGCGAGAAACCCCTGGACTACTGGGTGTGCAGGCTTGACCTGTGGCCAAAGCTGGCACAATTTGCCATGGAACTCTTGGCTTGCCCCTCATCCAGTGTCTTATCCGAAAGCACGTTCAGCGCAGCAGGGGGTATCTTGACCGATAAGTGTACTCACCTAGCTCACGACAGTGTGAACTACCTCATATTTCTAAAAATAAATGAGGCATAGATCTCGGAGGAAATCAACACATGTGAGTCAACAACGTTTAATTGAATTTCCTCATGACACACAAATATCCGCCACCACCCAGAACAAATAATGGTCCCTCTCCTAGGTAAATACAGAGGCATAAAAGGCCTTTTCTGTCCGTTGAATGCCTAATGTTTTGGGCCTCGGAGCAATTCAACACCTGTGACTACCACGAGATTCAAGGGTTTATTTAAGAGAGGGGATTTCGTTAGCCATGTTTTTAATCCAATTTTATATTTTTAGTTCTTTTAAACAAATGAATTTGACCTATATTTGTACTGGCCTTTAGTAAAGTTGATATCCATTGACCGTCTAATAGACTTCCAGCCACATTATCACTTGATCCTTTCAGTATGGTGAATGCATAATTTTTGGTGCCTGTAATACACTGGCCTGCAGTAAAATTGATATCCAATGACCGTGTAATCTACCCCCAGCCACATACATACTTGTTCTTTTCTGTACACTGAATGCATAATTTTTGGGGCCTATAGTCCACTGGCCTGCTATAAAATTGAAATCCAATGACCGTGTAATCTACCTCTAGCCACATATTTACTTGTTCTTTTCTGTATGCTGAATGCCAAATTTTTGGGGCCTGTAGTCCACTGGCCTGATATAAAATTGATATCCAATGACCGTGTAATCTACCTCCAGCCACATACTTATTTGTTCTTTTCTGTCCACTGAATGCATAATTTTTGGGGCCTGTAGTAAACTGACCTGCTGTAAAATTGATATCCATAATTTTTGGGGCCTGTAGTACACTGGCCTGCTGTAAAATTGAAATCCAATGACCGTGTAATCTACCTCCAGCCACATACTTACTTGTTCTTTTCTGTACGCTGAATGCATAATTTTTGGGGCCTGTAGTCCACTGGCCTGCTGTAAAATTGATATCCAATGACCGTGTAATCTACCTCCAGCCACATACAGCACTTACTTGTTCTTTTCTGTCCACTGAATGCATAATTTTTGGAGTCTGTAGTACACTGGCCTGCTGTAAAATTGATATCCATTGACCGTCTAATATACCTCCGGCCACATAATCACTTGATATTTTATGTACGGTGGAATGCATAATTTTTGGGGCCTGTAATTCAACTAGCCAACAGTAAAATTGTTATACGGTGACCGCCTAATTTACCTCCAGCTACATTATCAATTGTGCTTTTCTGTATGGTGAATAAATAATTTTTGGGGCCTGTAGTTCACTGGCCTGCAGTAAAATTGATATCCATTGACCGTCTAATATACCTCTGGCACATAATCACTTGATCTTTTACATACGGTGGAATGCATAATTTTTGGGGCTAGTAATCTAACTAGCCAACAATAAAATTGTTATACAGTGACCGCCTAATTTACCTCCAGCCACATTATTAATTGTGCTTTTCTGTATGGTGAATGAATAATTTTTGGGGCCTGTAGTCCACTGGCCTGCTGTAGTCCACTGGTCGGGTAATTTACCTTCAGCCACTTACTTACTTGTTCTTTTATGTACTCTGCATAATTTTTGGGGCCTGTAGTACACTGGCCTGCTAGAAAATTGATATCCAATGACCGTGTAATCTACCTTCAGCCAATTAATTACTTGTTCTTTTATGTACGCTCAAATGCATAATTTTTGGGGCCTGTAGAACACTGGACTGCTGGAAAATTGATATCCAATGACCGTGTAATTTACCTCCAGCCACATACTTACTGGTTGTTTTTTTGTATGTTAAATGCAGAATTTTTGGGGCCTATAGTATACTGGCCTGGTGGAAAATTGATATTCAAGGACCATGTAATCTACCTCTAGACAAATTCTTAATTGTTCTTTCATGTACGCTGAATGAATATTGTTGTGGCCTCGGAGGAATTAAACACCAGTGACGACCACGTGTTATTGAATTTCAACTGTTATCATTAGGGTTTGTTAGCCATGTTTTTAATCCAATTTTATATTTTTAGTTCTTTTAAACATATGTATTTGTCCTGTATTTGTACTGGCCTGCAGTAAAATTGCTATCCATTTACCGTGTAATATACCTCCCGCCACATAATCACTTGATCTTTTCTGTCTGGTGAATGCCTAATGTTTGGGGCCTGTAGCCCAGTGGCCTACAGTAAAATTTTATCCATTGACCGCATAATGTACCTCGAGCCACATAATCAGAATTTATTTTATGTCAGGTGAATGCCTAATTTTTAAGGCTCGTACTACCATGGCCTAAAACAAAAATAAAATAAAATAAAACAGCTACACGTCCTACTGAACCTACTACCTCAGGTCCCAGTAGACGCCAGAATTTACAGCGATATTTGGTCGGGCCCAATGCCGTTCTAACGATGGTAAGGCCTGAGCAGGTAAAGGCATTAGTCAATTGGGTGGCCGACAGTGGATCCAGCACGTTCACATTATCTCCCACCCAGTCTTCTGCAAAAAGCGCACAGATGGCGCCTGAAAACCAAGCCCATCAGTCTGTCACATCACCCCCATGCATATCAGGGAAACTGTCTGAGCCTCAACTTATGCAGCAGTCTCTTATGCTGTTTGAAGACTCTGCTGGCAGGGTTTCCCAAGGGCATCCACCTAGCCCTTCCCCAGCGGTGGAAGACATAGAATGCACTGACGCACAACCACTTATGTTTCCTGATGATGAGGACATGGGAATACCACCTCAGCACGTCTCTGATGATGAAACACAGGTGCCAACTGCTGCGTCTTTCTGCAGTGTGCAGACTGAACAGGAGGTCAGGGTGGAAGACGATGCAGGGGACGATGAGGTCCTAGACCCCACATGGAATGAAGGTCGTGCCACTGACTTTCAGAGTTCGGAGGAAGAGGCAGTGGTGAGACCGAGCCAACAGCGTAGCAAAAGAGGGAGCAGTGGGCAAAAGCAGAACACCTGCCGCCAAGAGAGTCCGCCTGCTACTGGCCACCGCCATCTGGGACCGAGCACCCCAAAGGCAGCTTCAAGGAGTTCCCTGGCGTGGCAGTTCTTCAAACAATGTGCTGACGACAAGACCCTAGTGGTTTGCACACTGTGCCATCAGAGCCTGAAGCGAGGCATTAACGTTCAGAACCTTAGCACAACCTGCATGACCAGGCATCTGCATGCAAAGCATGAACTGCAGTGGAGTAAACACCTTAAAAACAAGGAACTCACTCAGGCTCCCCCTGCAACCTCTTCTACTGCTGCCTCGGCCTCTTCCTCCGCCTCTGGAGGAACATTGGCACCTGCCGCCCAGCAAACAGAGGATGTAGCAACAACACCACCACCTCCGTCACCAAGCATCTCAACCATGTCACACGGCAGCGTTCAGCTCTCCATCTCACAAAGTTTTGAGCGAAAGCGTAAATTCCCACCTAGCCACCCTCGATCCCTGGCCCTGAATGCCAGCATTTCTAAACTACTGGCCTATGAAATGCTGTCATTCAGGCTGGTGGACACCGACAGCTTCAAACAGCTCATGTCGCTTGCTGTCCCACAGTATGTTGTTCCCAGCCGCCACTACTTCTCCAAGAGATCCGTGCCTTCCCTGCACAACCAAGTATCCGATAAAATCAAGTATGCACTGCGGAACGTCATCTGTGGCAAGGTCCACCTAACCACAGATACGTGGACCAGTAAGCACGGCCAGGAACGCTATATCTCCTTAACTGCACACTGGGTAAATGTAGAGGCTGCTGGGCCCCAGGCGGAGAGCTTTTTAGCGCACATCCTACCGCCGCCAAGGATCACAGGGCAACATTCTTTGCCTCCTGTAGCCTCCTCCTCCTACTCGGCTTCCTCCTCCTCTTCTTTCACCTGCTCATCCAGTCAGCCACACACCTTCACCACCAACTTCAGCACAGCCCGGGGTAAACGTCAGCAGGCCATTCTGAAACTCATATGTTTGGGGGACAGGCCCCACACCGCGCAGGAGTTGTGGCGGGGTATTGAACAACAGACCGACGAGTGGTTGCTGCTGGTGAGCCTCAAGCCCGGCCTGGTGGTGTGCGATAATGGCCGAAATCTCCTCGCAGCTCTGGGACTAGCCGGTTTGACGCACATCCCTTGCCTGGCGCATGTGCTGAATTTGGTGGTGCAGAAGTTCATACGCAATTACCCCGACATGTCAGAGCTGCTGCATAAAGCGCGGTCCGTCTGTGTGCGCTTCCGGCATTCACATCCTGCCGCTGCTCGCCTGTCTGCGCTACCGCGTAACTTCGGCCTTCCTGCCCACCAGGTGGAACTCCAGATTGCACATGCTGAACAGACTGTGCGAGCAGCAGCAGGCCATAGTGGAGTTTCAGCTGCAGCACGCACGGGTCAGTCGCACTGCGGAACAGCACCACTTCACCACCAATGACTGGGCCTCCATGCGAGACCTGTGTGCCCTGTTGCGCTGTTTCGAGTACTCCACCAACATGGCCAGTGGCGATGACCCAGTTATCAGCGTTACAATACCACTTCTATGTCTCCTTGAGAAAACACTTGCGATGATGGAAGAGGAGGTGGCCCAGAAGGAGGAGGAGGAAGAGGGGTCATTTTTAGCACTTTCAGGCCAGTCTCTTAGAAGTGACTCAAAGGGAGGTTTTCTGCAACAGCAGAGGCCAGGTACAAATGTGGCCAGCCAAGGCCCACTACTGGAGGACGAGGAGGACGAGGATGAGGAGGAGGTGGAGGAGGATGAGGATGAAGCATGTTCACAGCAGGGTGGCACCCAACGCAGCTCGGGCCCATCACTGGTGCGTGGCTGGGGGGAAACGCAGGACGATGACGATACGCCTCCCACAGAGGACAGCTTGTCCTTACCTCTGGGCAGTCTGGCACACATGAGCGACTACATGCTGCAGTGCCTGTGCAACGACAGCAGAGTTGCCCACATTTTAACGTGTGCGGACTACTGGGTTGCCACCCTGCTGGATCCCCGGTACAAAGACAATGTGCCCACCTTACTTCCTGCACTGGAGCGTGATAGGAAGATGCACGAGTACAAGTGCACGTTGGTAGACGCGCTACTGAGAACATTCCCAAATGTCACAGGGGAACAAGTGGAAGCCCAAGGCGAAGGCAGAGGTGGAGCAAGAGGTCGCCAACGCAGCTGTGTCACGGCCAGCTCCTCTGAGGGCAGGGTTAGCATGCAGAGAAGTGGAAATGTTTTGTCAACACGCCACAGCTAACTGTACCACCACCTGATACGGAACGTGTTAGCAGGAGGCAACATTTCACTAACATGGTGGAACAGTACGTGTGCACACCCCTCCACGTACTGACTGATGGTTTGGCCCCATTCAACTTCTGGGTCTCCAAATTGTCCACGTGGCCAGAGCTAACCTTTTATGCCTTGGAGGTGCTGGCCTGCACGGCGGCCAGCGTTTTGTCTGAAAGTGTATTCAGCACGGCAGGGGGCGTCATTACAGACAAACGCAGCCGCCTGTCTACAGCCAATGTGGACAAGCTGACGTTCATAAAAATGAACCAAGCATGGATCCCACAGGACCTGTCCATCCCTTGTGCAGATTAGACATTTATAACTACCTCCCCTTAACCATATATTATTGGACTCCAGGGCACTTCCTCATTCAATCCTCCTTTTTATTTTCTTTTTACCATTATATTGCGGGGCAACCCAAAGTTGAATGAACCTCTCCTCTGTCTGGGTGCCGAGGCCTAAAAATATCTGACAGTGCCTGTTCCAGTGTTGGGTGACATGAAGCCTAATTCTCTGCTATGACATGAAGCCTGAATCTCTGCTATGGGACCTCTCTCCTCTGTCTGGGTGCCGGGGCCTAAAAATATCTGACAGTGGCCTGTTCCAGTGGTGGGTGACATGAAGCCTGATTCTCTGCTATTACATGAAGCCTGATTCTCTGCTATGGGACCTCTCTCCTCTGTCTGGGTGCCGGGGCCTAAAAATATCTGACAATGGCCTGTTCCAGTGTTGGGTGACATAAAGCCTGATTCTCTACTATGACATGAAGCCTGAATCTCTGCTATGGGACCCCTCTCCTCTGTCTGGGTGCTGGGGCCTAAAAATATCTGACAATGGCCTGTTCCAGTGGTGGGTGACATGAAGCCTGATTCCCTGCTATGGGACCTCTCTCTCCTCTGTCTGTGTGCCGGGGCCTAAAAATATCTGACAATGGCCTGTTCCAGTGGTGGGTGACATGAAGCCTGATTCTCTGCTATGGGACCTCTCTCCTCTGTCTGGGTCCCGGGGCCTAAAAATATCTGACAGTGGCCTGTTCCAGTGTTGGGTGACATGAAGCCTGATTCTCTGCTATGGGACCTCTCTCCTCTGTCTGGGTGCCGGGGCCTAAAAATATCTGACAATAGCCTGTTCCAGTGGTGGGTGACATGAAGCCTGATTCTCTGCTATGACATGAAGCCTGATTCTCTGCTATGGGACCTCTCTCCTCTGTCTGGGTGCCGGGGCCTAAAAATATCTGACAATGGCCTGGTCCAGTGGTGGGTGACATGAAGCCTGATTCTCTGCTATGGGACCTCTCTCCTCTGTCTGGGTGCCGGGGCCTAAAAATATCTGACAGTGGCCTGTTCCAGTGTTGGGTGACATGAAGCCTGATTCTCTGCTATGGGACCTCTCTTCTCTGTCTGTGTGTCGGGGCCTAAAAATATCTGACAATGGCCTGTTCCAGTGGTGGGTGACATGAAGCCTGATTTTCTGCTATAACAAGAAGCCTGATTCTCTGCTATGGGACCTCTCTCCTCTGTCTGGCTGCCGGGGCCTAAAAATATCTGACAATGGCCTGTTCCAGTGGTGGGTGACATGAAGCCTGATTCTCTGCTATGACATGAAGCCTGAATCTCTGCTATGGGACCTCTCTCCTCTGTCTGGGTGCCGGGGCCTAAAAATATCTGACAATGGCCTGTTCCAGTGGTGGGTGACATGAAGCCTGATTCTCTGCTATGACATGAAGCCTGAATCTCTGCTATGGGACCCCTCTCCTCTGTCTGGGTGCCGGGGCCTAAAAATATCTGTCAATGGCCTGTTCCAGTGGTGGGTGACATGAAGCCTGATTCTCTGCTATGACATGAAGCCTGAATCTCTGCTATGGGACCCCTCTCCTCTGTCTGGGTGCTGGGGCCTAAAAATATCTGACAGTGGCCTGTTCCAGTGTTGGGTAACATGAAGCCTGATTCTCTGCTATGGGACCTCTCTCCTCTGTCTGGGTGCCGGGGCCTAAAAATATCTGACAATGGCCTGTTCAAGTGGTGGGTGACATGAAGCCTGATTCTCTGCTATGACATGAAGCCTGATTCTCTGCTATGGGACCTCTCTCCTCTGTCTGGGTGCCGGGGCCTAAACATATCTGACAATGGCCTGTTCCAGTGGTGGGTGACATGAAGCCTGATTCTCTGCTATGACATGAAGCCAAAATATCTGCTATGGGACCTCTCTCCTCTGTCTGGGTGCCGGGCCTAAAAATATCTGACAATGGCCTGTTCCAGTGGTGGGTGACATGAAGCCTGATTCTCTGCTATGACATGAAGCCTGAATCTCTGCTATGGGACCCCTCTCCTCTGTCTGGGTGCCGGGGCCTAAAAATATCTAACAATGGCCTGTTCCAGTGGTGGGTGACATGAAGCCTGATTCTCTGCTATGACATGAAGCCTGAATCTCTGCTATGGGACCCCTCTCCTCTGTCTGGGTGCTGGGGCCTAAAAATATCTGACAGTGGCCTGTTCCAGTGTTGGGTAACATGAAGCCTGATTCTCTGCTATGGGACCTCTCTCCTCTGTCTGGGTGCCGGGGCCTAAAAATATCTGACAATGGCCTGTTCAAGTGGTGGGTGACATGAAGCCTGATTCTCTGCTATGACATGAAGCCTGATTCTCTGCTATGGGACCTCTCTCCTCTGTCTGGGTGCCGGGGCCTAAACATATCTGACAATGGCCTGTTCCAGTGGTGGGTGACATGAAGCCTGATTCTCTGCTATGACATGAAGCCAAAATATCTGCTATGGGACCTCTCTCCTCTGTCTGGGTGCCGGGCCTAAAAATATCTGACAATGGCCTGTTCCAGTGGTGGGTGACATGAAGCCTGATTCTCTTCTATGACATGAAGCCTGATTCTCTGCTATGGGACCTCTCTCCTCTTTCTGGGTGCCGGGGCCTAAAAATATCTGACAGTGGCCTGTTCCAGTGTTGGGTGACATGAAGCCTGATTCTCTGCAATGACATTAAGTGAGAATCTCTGCTATGGGACCTCTATCCTCTGTCTGTGTGCCGGGGCCTAAAAATATCTGACAATGGCCTGTTCCAGTGGTGGGTGACATGAAGCCTGATTTTCTGCTATTTCAAGAAGCCTGATTCTCTGCTATGGGACCTCTCTCCTCTGTCTGGCTGCCGGGGCCTAAAAATATCTGACAATGGCCTGTTCCAGTGGTGGGTGACATGAAGCCTGATTCTCTGCTATGACATGAAGCCTGAATCTCTGCTATGGGACCTCTCTCCTCTGTCTGGGTGCCGGGGCCTAAAAATATCTGACAATGGCCTGTTCCAGTGGTGGGTGACATGAAGCCTGATTCTCTGCTATGACATGAAGCCTGAATCTCTGCTATGACATGAAGCCTAAATCTCTGCTATGGGACCTCTCTCCTCTGTCTGGCTGCCGGGGCCTAAAAATATCTGACAATGGCCTGTTCCAGTGGTGGGTGACATGAAGCCTGATTTTCTGCTATTTCAAGAAGCCTGATTCTCTGCTATGGGACCTCTCTCCTCTGTCTGGCTGCCGGGGCCTAAAAATATCTGACAATGGCCTGTTCCAGTGGTGGGTGACATGAAGCCTGATTCTCTGCTATGACATGAAGCCTGAATCTCTGCTATGGGACCTCTCTCCTCTGTCTGGGTGCCGGGGCCTAAAAATATCTGACAATGGCCTGTTCCAGTGGTGGGTGACATGAAACCTGATTCTCTGCTATGACATGAAGCCTGATTCTCTGCTATGACATGAAGCCTAAATCTCTGCTATGGGACCTCTCTCCTCTGTCTGGGTGCCGGGGCCTAAAAATTTCTGACAGTGGCCTGTTCCAGTGGTGGGTGACATGAAGCTTGATTCTCTGCTATAACAAGAAGCCTGATTCTCTGCTATGGGACCTCTCTCCTCTGTCTGGGTGCCGGGGCCTAAAAATATCTGACAATGGCCTGTTCCAGTGGTGGGTGACATGAAGCTTGATTCTCTGCTATAACAAGAAGACTGATTCTCTGCTATGGGACCTCTCTCCTCTGTCTGGCTGCCGGGGCCTAAAAATATCTGACAATGGCCTGTTCCAGTGGTGGGTGACATGAAGCTTGATTCTCTGCTATAACAAGAAGCCTGATTCTCTGCTATGGGACCTCTCTCCTCTGTCTGGCTGCCGGGGCCTAAAAATATCTGACAATGGCCTGTTCCAGTGGTGGGTGACATGAAGCTTGATTCTCTGCTATAACAAGAAGCCTGATTCTCTGCTATGGGACCTCTCTCCTCTGTCTGGGTGCCGGGGCCTAAAAATATCTGACAGTGGCCTGTTCCAGTGTTGGGTGACATGAAGCCTGATTCTCTGCTATGACATGAAGCCTGAAAATCTGCTATGGGACCTCTCTCCTCTGTCTGGGTGTCGGGGCCTAAAAATATCTGACAGTGGCCTGTTCCAGTGTTGGGGTGACATGAAGCCTGATTCTCTGCTATGACATGAAGCCTGAATCTCTGCTATGGGACCTCTCTGCTCTGTCTGGGTGTCGGGGCCTAAAAATATCTGACAGTGGCCTGTTCCAGTGGTGGGTGACATGAAGCATGATTCTCTGCTATGACATGAAGCCTGATTCTCTGCTATGGGACCTCTCTCCAATTGATATTGGTTAATATTTATTTATTTTATTTTTATTTTAATTCATTTCCCTATCCACATTTGTTTGCAGGGGATTTACCTACATTTTGCTGCCTTTTGCAGCCCTCCAGCCCTTTACTGGGCTGTTTTACAGCCTTTTTAGTGCCGAAAAGTTTGGGTTCCCATTGACTTCAATGGGGTTCCGAACCCGAACATTTCCGGGAAGTTCGGCTGAACTTCTCAGACCCGAACATCCAGGTGTTCGCTCAACTCTAATTGTAATGCGTTTTGCACTCGCGTGAGAAAAATCGCGCATGTTTGGTACCCAAACCCGAACTTCTTCACAGAAGTTCGGGCTTGGGATCGGGGTTGTGTAGATTGTATTATTTCCCCTTATAACATGGTTATAAGGGAAAATAATAGCATTCTGAATACAGAATGCATAGTTAAATAGCGCTGGAGGGGTTAGAAAAAATGTAAAAAAAATTAACTTACCTTAGTCCACTTGCTTGCGGAGCCCGGCATCTCCTTCTGTCTCCTTTGCTGAACAGGACTTGTGGTGATGTCACTCCGGTCATCACATGATCCATCACCATGGTAAAAGATCATGTGATGGATCATGTGATGACCGGAGTGACGTCACCACAGGGTATTTTCCTGTAATGAATGCTCACCACAGGTACTGTTCAGCAAAGGAGACAGAAGGAGATGCCGGGCTCCGCAATCAAGTGGACTAAGGTGAGTTAAATTCTATTTATTTTTTTTAACCCCTCCAGCGATGTTTTACTATGCATTCTGTATTCAGAATGCTATTATTTTCCCTTATAACCATGTTATAAGGGAAAATAATAATGATCGGGTCTCCATCCCGATCGTCTCCTAGCAACCGTGCGTGAAAATCGCACCGCATCCGCACTTGCTTGCGGATGTTTGCGATTTTCACGCAACCCCATTCATTTCTATGGGGCCTGCGTTACGTGAAAAACGCAGAATATAGAGCATGTTGCGATTTTCATGCAATGCAGAACTGATGCGTGAAAATCACCGCTCATGTGAACAGCCCCATAGAATTGAATAGGTCGGTATTCAGTGCGGGTGCAATGCGTTCAACTCACGCATCGCATCCGCGCGGAATACTCGCCCATGTGAAAGGGGCCTAAGAGCGACGCCTGTCATCTACATGTCATACTGACTCACAGTACTGTTTCATTACCAGCGCAGACTCCCTATGCGTGTTACTGCAAGGCAGTGTTCTACACCCCTATAAAGGCTCTCTGCAGCCAGGAAATAGCCGTTTATTAACGCGATTCGCTGCCAGTAAATTCAGACCAAACCAATATTTATTTATTTTTTATTGCGAACCGGCCAAATCGAATTTTAAAAAAATTCGCTCATCTCTAATTATTACTAAGGATGACTGAATTGATTCAAAACCAATCAACTGTGTCTTGAATTTGCCCAAAACTCCAGATTCCAGAAAATCCAAAACATTTGTGATTCAATTGGGACAAATCGCTCAGAAGATGGCACAGAAGAAAAGATAAAAAAAGAAGTATCACAGGATTTAGGCACTGCCCTGACCATCTGGCTTGCCCATAATGTCTTGCAGTCAGCCTTAGGAGAGTCAATATTGATATGAGTCGCAGGCTCTATATAAGATCCCAACCAGAGAATCTGTGTATTTTGAACTTGCAGATTGATGTGGCGGGACGTCTGTCAGTGAGAGTGGGGAAAAAATTTTTTTTTTTATGTTTATGTTCAATAAGTAGTTATATTACATATTGATTGACTGAAAGTTTTGATCAAAGGACAGGTCAGGGTCAGTTTACTGTAGCCATTTCCATCCAGTGAGGCTCTGCTTGCAGGCACATCAACATTTAATGCTTTAGAACTCCGTTTTTTCTTAACCCCTTCTACCCCAGGCCTGTTTTCACCTTCCTGCCTGGTGACATTGTACTTTATGTTAGCGGTTAATTTGTGTCAATATTTTTTCCTTTATTTATTAAAAATTTAAAGTTTACAAGGTAATAGACAATTTTTTTTGCCTCAGACAGCAACAAGGCTAGGTGCACCCGTGATGACACCTCATAAAATAGTTATAAATTAACATTCCCCATATGTCTACTTTATGTTGTTGACTTTTTGTCAGAAGGCTTAGAATTTTAGAAAAACTTTTTTTTAAGAAAATTTCCAAAACCAATTTTAAACACCAACTCAGTTATGTAAGCGACTTACATAATAGAAACCACCCAAAATGATCCCACCCCTAAAATATTGAAAACTGATGTTACAAACTTTGTTAACCTTTGAGGTATTCCACAAGAATTAAAGGAAAATGTAGGTGGAATTTCAAAATTGTATGTATTTACATTTTTTTTTTATGGCAATACATCATGGGTTAACAGCAAGATAAACCTTAATGTTAATTACCCTGATTCTGTAGTTTACAGAAACACCCATTATGTGGTAGTAAACTGCTGTATAGGGACATGACAGTGGTCAGCAGGGAACGAGCGCCATATAGTTTTTGGAGGGCAGATTTTGTTGAAATGGTTTTTGGGCACCATGTATTTGAAGTGACCCTGATGAACCCCTACAGTGGCATCCCCAAAAAGTGACCTGATATTGGAAACTACACCTCTCAAGGAGTTTAGTAAGGGGTGTACTGAGCACTTTGACCCCAAAGGTTAATTTAGAAAACCTTGGCTTTGAAAATGAAAAATTAATTTTTTTTTATAATAAATTGTTACTTTAGCCCCAAATTTTTCATTTTCACAAGGGGTAACATGAGAAAAAGCACCCCATAATTTGTACTTCACATGTGGTTATAAACTGCCCTCCTTCTCCCCATCATCATTATCGTAGCCAGGCCACATCCATAAGCAATGTAGTGTTGTTGTGGTCTTCATCATTGTCAACTTGATCAGCTACTGCTTCTGCTGCCCTCCTCTTCTTTATCTTCCACTCCATTGTGAGTTACCATAACTGAATGTGTGGGCAGGAAACAATTATATGCTGCTGCCGTTACCCCTACTCGACCACACGTCTAATGCCTTGTCCATCAGGTTCCATACTGTACTGCAGATACGAATGCCCCTGCAGCCATTAATACTACCCCTGCACAGTCACACATCGCATGCCTTTTCTGTCAGGTTCCATACTGTACTGCTTCTGCTGCTATTGCCCCACTGCCACTTCTACTTGCCCATCTCCTGCCCTGTCTGTCAGAATCTATACTGTACTGCTGCCACTTCAGCTACTACTGTCCCTGCTGCCACTAGTACTACCCCTGCACAGCTTCTCATCCTCTGACTTGTTTGTTAGATTCCATACTGCTCGGTTGCTGCTGCTGATTCCAGAACGTGAGAACTTTTTACAGTGTTTTAAAAAACAAACAAAAGCAATTGCTTCTTCAATTTCCTAGAACTCAGACCCACTGTCACCGACATATATATTTCTGGCTGTGGAATTGGTGAGGATGGAATATATATTATATCTGCTGTATGTATTCTACATAACACTATACCTGTTGCTACTCCCTAAAAAGGGATCATTTTTGGACTGCTAGTTAAAATGCCACATGCCATTAATACTTTATATACCATTGTTCATGTATAAACACTGACAGACATTGCCCCCTAGAGGGGATCATTTTTGGAGTTTTTTTTTAAATTATTTTTCAAATGTGACAGTGCAGTGTTTTGTTTTTTTAAGCATGATTGTTACAACGACCATACATTTACGAATAGCTATATACGGCACTGTCACTATGACATTGATAAAGCTGTTTTGGTGTTAAAGAGCAGATTACCGATTCAGGTCAAATTTATTTGGACCAAACTGAACCTGCCTACTGATTCATTTCAGACTTACCTGAAAGGAATTTAGGAAACATTTCATTTAAAATGACAGTTACCCTTTACGTGTCATGTAGCCATGATTACTCAAGCATGTGAGCAGTCTTAGACGATGATGCTGTATTTGTAGGTGCAGCCTATCACACATTGATTTGTGGACAATTGCCACATATGACACATTTAAGAAATGTTCCCCTTACTGCTTTCTTAATGTCTTTATTCCTCAGGCTGTATATAATGGGGTTGATCAAAGGAGTAAACACAGTATATAGCAGGGAGAGGATTTTACTGATGGTCAGTGTTTGTCCTCTTGTTGGAACAATATAAACTGTAAACAAAGTCCAGTAGAATATGGAGACCACAATGAGGTGGGAGCTACAGGTGGAGAAGGCTTTCTGTCTACCAGTACTGGATGGGATCCTTAAGATGACAGAAACAATTTGAACATAAGACAATACAATCATTATGGGCGGTGTGATGACCGTCGGTATGCTTAGTAAGTAGATTTCAAGTTGAACGGAGTAGGTACCAGAACAGGCAATTTCTATCAAGGGAACAAGGTCACAGAAGAAATGGTCAATGATATTTGGACCACAAAAGTTTAACATCAGTGTCATTAGGACATCAATAAATGCAGCGGAAAATCCTAACAACCAGCAGGTGGCAATCAATCTCATACAATGTGCACTTGTCATGATAGAAGTATAATGAAGAGGATTACAGATGGCCACATATCTGTCATAGGACATCACTGTGAGAAGAAAGCACTCAAATATCTCTAAACTACAGAAAAAATAAAACTGAATAAAACAGCCAGAAAATGTAATAGTGACCCCATTATTCAGTAGGATGTGAAGCATGTTGGGAACAATATCAGTTGTTAATAAGATGTCACTTATGGACAGTTGTGAGATGAAAAAGTACATTGGAGTGTGGAGGATCTTGCTGGTGGACACCAGGGTGATGATCAGGAGGTTCCCACATATTGTTCCATAGTAAACCACGAGGAGAAGACAGAACAGGAATGTTGTTAAATATTGACTGCCTTGAAATCCTAGAAGGATAAACTCTGTGACCACAGTCAGATTGTCCTCCTGCATACAGAACAACCATGTAGATTTCATTGCTAAGACTTTCACTGTATTTATCATAAAGTAGGACACACTGAGGCAGATGCATCAAACTGGTGTAAAGTAGAACTGGCTTAGTTGCCCATTGCAACAAATCAGATTCCATCTTTCATTTTTGACAGCTTCTTTGGAAAATTAAAGGTGGAATCTGATTGGTTGCTATGGGCATCTAAGCCAGTTCTACTTTACACCAGTTTGATAAATCTCACTTCTTTCTTTATATAATACATTCCACAACCTTAAAGGTCTTCTGTCACCCCCCAAAACTAATTTTTCATTTTTGGGGATATTAAAATCCTTATTGGACGACTATTCCCTATATAGGGCTCTTACCTTGTTCTGTGGCTTCGTTTCATAAAAAAATCGAGCTTTTAAAATATGCAAATGACTTCACTACCAGCAAGTAGGGCGTCTACTTGCTGGTAGCCGCCGCATCCTCCTTTTAAAAAACCGCTCCCTCCTCCAGTTGATTGACAGGGCCAGCGAGCGCTCTCCTCCTCCGGCTGGCCCTGTCAGCATTTCAAATCCCGCGCCTGCGCCTTACGTGTCTTCATTAGGCGCAGGCACTCTGAGAGAAGGACGCTCGCTTCCCCAGCACTCCCTCAGTGTGCCTGAGCCGATGAGGTCACCTCTAAACCCGAATGAGAAGACGTCATCGGCGCAGGCACACTGAGGGAGTGCTGGGGAAGCGAGCGTCCTTCTCTCAGAGCGCCTGCGCCTAATGAAGACACGTAAGGCGCAGGCGCGGGATTTGAAATGCTGACAGGGCCAGCGGGAGGAGAAGAGCGCTCGCTGGCCCTGTCAATCAACTGGAGGAGGGGGCGGTTTTTTAAAAGGAGGATGCGGCGGCTACCAGCAAGTAGACGCCCTACTTGCTGGTAGTGAAGTCATTTGCATATTTTAAAAGCTCGATTTTTAATGAAACTAAACCACAGAACAAGGTAAGAGCCCTATATAGGGAATAGTCGTCCAATAAGGATTTTAATATGCCCAAAAATGAAAAATGAGTTGTGGGGGGTGACAGAAGACCTTTAAGGTTAGCAAATTCCTGTGCACTTAGCCTTCAGTAAGCAACACAAGTAAAGCTGTCCATACACACTGGATTATTGTTGTGCAATCTCATGACTATGTCATGTAGACAGATATTATGTGAGGGGGTGGATGCCAACTGGAACAAAGCCCCAAAAGGATCTATGAATGACACAAAATAAATGGTAGGAGGTCAAAGGGTGTTCAAAGTGCAGCAACTAGAATGATCACATTTTTTGAAATTTGATTCTAATTTGATCACAACAGTCATCAGATTTGATTTGGTTTCAAATAAATTTGGCCTAAATCAAAAATGCCTCTATTGCCCTGAAAAGTTGTGTATGACACCATGGTCATCTACGTAGGACTGCATCCAAACTCTTTTAGGTTCTTTAAAGCCAAGACAACATTAGTAATGGCAAACTGATGATAGGGCTATACCTCAGTTTGTTTTTAATAAAAAAAAAACTGTATAAAAATTACCTTTTTTCAGTGGCAGATGCCTTCTTCTTTTTCTACATTTTGTGCCAGATGAATCACAAAAATTTCTGATTTTCTGAAATCCAAAACTTTTGGAAAATTCATAATGAATCTGATTCATGCTGAATCGATTTGCTCATCTCTAGGGACAATATAAATTTTTTTCTTCAGTTCTTAGACACGGCAAGTTTAACGGTTTTAATCACATATTTACATGGTTCACAGCTTACGGTTACAGTCTCTCAATGGGATGTCACATAACACTCACTAGTTTCCAGCTTAATCTTTAAGTTATCATTTATGCAACTCATGTCCAGTTTTTTTTTACCTGTCTGATGTTTGGCAGCAGCCTAATCGGTTCACACACTCTTCAGCTCCTTCCTGTTGCAGGATATGTTGCAGGCCTCTCCTAGGCCCATAACGCTCTCCCACCACGTTCTTCCCTGCGGCTTTGTTCCACTCTCACTCAGCACCAGTGGGGAGTCTCCGTACCTCACCCACTCCTTCCACTGAAGTAACACTCAAGTGTAGACATACAAGTTTTGGGTGAATGTCCCCATTGGCCTGGTGGCAGCTCACCACATGGATCTATGTGCCAACCATTTACTGCATAATCATAGCTCAATTTTCAAGCACCTCAAGGTCTGTGAATTTCATCATCAAACTGTGTAAATCCATCTCCTCTTTTCAGCACCAGCATGGGGAAACTTCATCACTCTTTCTGGTGAGCAGCTGTGACAGTCACTCATCCCCAGCCAGGAAATCTGCCCTCATTTCTACAGTCACTGCCCCCATCGCTGCAACCCTCTCTCACTCATGGTTGCCCAGCTGCAGTCTCCCAAGTAATAGGACACCTTCACTCTCTTTTATCTTCTGCTCTTCCCTCAAGCAGCAGGGTCAGTGTTGACTGGAGCCCACTCAAGTCAGTCCATCATGTAAAGGTCTTCCCTTAATTCTACTACATTTCTAACCTGGGTTTACAATATGTTTCAAATTCTCCAATCACCTCCAGTGCTTTGCCATACTTTATATTACTCTAGTCTCCTGTATCTGCAAACATTTCTCCTTTACCTTCATTCATAGATATGGCAAAGTCTTAGGCTAGGTTCATATATGCACCCAAAGGCACAGGACACAATATGGGAATTGCCGGATTGGACACATGTCGAACATCTCCGGCACCTGATGGATCTCATTCACTGTAATGGGGTTCAGTGGATCTTCAGCATGAATGACAGCATTCTGCTGGTCAAAATGCTACTGGTAATTTGTCCTTTTTTGGCGCTATATACGATGGAGGCTCCTGACAGAACCTCCGCCGAAGATGTGGACCTAGCATTAGAAATTTCTGTAACAAATTTGCCTAATGTGAATTCACCCTTAGGGCTCTTGCAGACGAACGCAAGGTCTCCGTGCCCTTGCTGCGGTCCGCAATGCACGGGCACAGACCCTGGGCCAGCCGCATGCCGATCGTGACCCCATTCACTTGAATGGGGTCTGCTATCCGTCCGTTCCGCAAAAAGATAGGACAAGTTCTTTTTGCGGAATTTAAGCACGGAACGGAACACCCCAGAAGCACTCCGTAGTGCTTTCGAGGGGTTGGGTTCCGTGCTTTCGTTCCGCACCATTCCGCATCTCCGGATTTGCAGACCCATTCAAATCAATGGGTCCGCATTCGTGATGCAGAATGCACGCGGAACGGTGCCCGTGTATTGCGGATCCGCATATGCAGTCCGCAATACGACAACGGGTCTGCAAGAGGCCTTATTGTCATTAGATAATTCTTCTGTCATTCCTCAAAAGACATTTCTAATTTTTCTTTATTTTTTTTTACAAAAGCTTTACCCTAACTTATTTGTTCCTATGGAAGCCAAAGTAGGGCACCTTAATGTCGCCATACCTAGAGCATGATATGTTTAAAAAAACATCAAAGTAATAAAAAACTTGTTTGTTGTGCATTTCTTACCATTCACATCTGGCCACAACATAAAAAAAAAAAAAGAAGCTTTGAGAAGGAAAGTGCTAAAAATACAGAAATACTACTCTAAGCTCCATCTGTGCTTTCGGTCTTAGGGCTCCCCTACACATTATTTTTTTGCATTGTTGAACATAAAAAAACGCCATTCACTTCAAGCGTCTTTCATATCGTTTTTTTTTTTTGTTAAATTGTTTATTTTATTGATTTTTTTATCAATGAAAAAATAGTACAGGTACATTGTCTCATTGCACAATCGTAAGAGGCAATACAGGTACATTACTATGTTGCATAACGTCAATACCAACAAATGTACATTAGTATACAAAACATACATTTTGCATCTGAGGCCAATAAACGCACTAAGGGCTGAAACCACAGAAGGACATAAGACAATTACAATGACACGACACATGGGGGAAATTAGAGGAAGGGGGAAAAATAATAATCTAACTGGTAATCAAAGGTCTTTTATTGTAAGTGATCAAAAGCGTCATCCCATGTTTGCCAGATCTTTGTAAATCTATCGACTGAGTTAGTAATACATGCAGTTAAGTATTCCATTTTCCTAACTTCCCTTACACTATGTATGAGGTCCAATCGGGTAGGCGCGTCTGCCCTCAACCAAAACCTCGCAATTAGACGTCTGGCCGCCGTTAACACCTGAAGGACTAGTAGGAGGAATTGTTTTTTTAATGACATTTTTGGCATATTCAATAAGTAAAAAAAAGGTGTAAAAGGAAAACGAATTGCGAGGAGTTGAAAAAAGACAGACTCCACCATTCTCCAAAAGGGCACAATCACAGGACATTCCCAGAAAATGTGAAGGTGGGTCCCCTCACCTATCATACACCTCCAACATCTATCAGAGATATCTTGGCTAAAGTGTTTTAATAGCTGTGGGGTATGATACCAAAACATAAGCACTTTATATGTGTTTTCCCTATATGTGATACATGAGGACGACTTCGCTGCTCGTTCCCATATCTGTTTCCATTCTGCATACGTTATAGGATGGCCTAGAATTACTTCCCATTTAGACATGTAGGAGTGAGTGACAGAGGAGGATGAAAGGATAAGATAAATGTCTGAAATGAGACCCTTCGTTGTAACAGTCAATTTACAAAGTTTCTCAAACGGCGTGGGGGTTGACACCTTCGTTGAGTGAAAGAGGTCCGAAAAAAAATGGCAAATCTGCAGATATTGATACCCAGAGGACTCCGGCAATTGATGCAAGGATCGTACCTCGTCAAATGAGAAAAAGCCCAGAGTCCTATAGTTTACAACATCCGCAAATCTGAACAACTTCCTGGGAATTTCATATCGTTTTTACGTTTTAATAGTTTCTTTTTTTATTATGTAGCTTTTATAACTATAATCTATTTGTCTGCAGACCACTAAAGCACCACAAACAAAAAGTGGATGTAATGTGGAATTTGCAATAATGTACTTTAGACTTTAAAATAACATCTGGATGCAGACAAAAATGCTGTATAAAATGCTACACAAACTGTGTGTGAATCCAGCCTATCGGGATGCGTCGGGCCCACGGATACTATCAGCATTTTACAGTAAACATTTGCAACCTTTCTGGTGTGCAGATACACATATCCAGATAGATACTGAGGTGCAGTCAGTGAGGTGCAGAGTAAAAGTGACAAAGCATTCATGGAAGACGCTCTTGATACATCTAAGTTCGGTGATTTGTATGTTCAGCATCAATAATTTCTCCTGATCGTACGTTCAATCAGCATTTTCATGCAGTTTGTAAAAAAAATAAATTCTGTTTCCCAAAGTCATAGAATTACCATGAATGATGAAATCCTGTGTCTTCTGTCAGATGATGTGCAGTAGTCAGGCACTTGGGCATTTTATATAGGTTGTACCTGCACATATACAGTGGAGGAAATAATTATTTGACCCCTCACTGATTTTGTAAGTTTGTCCAATGACAAAGAAATGAAAAGTCTCAGAACAGTATCATTTCAATGGTAGGTTTATTGTAACAGTGGCAGATAGCACATCAAAAGGAAAATCGAAAAAATAACTTTAAATAAAAGATAGCAACTGATTTGCATTTCATTGAGTGAAATAAGTATTTGAACCCCTACCAACCATTAAGAGTTCTGGCTCCCACAGAGTGGTTAGACACTTCTACTCAATTAGTCACCCTCATTAAGGACACCTGTCTTAACTAGTCACCTGTATAAAAGACACCTGTCCACAGAATCAATCAATCAAGCAGACTCCAAACTCTCCAACATGGGAAAGACCAAAGAGCTGTCCAAGGATGTCAGAGACAAAATTGTAGACCTGCACAAGGCTGGAATGGGCTACAAAACCATTAGCAAGAAGCTGGGAGAGAAGGTGACAACTGTTGGTGCGATTGTTCGAAAATGGAAGGAGCACAAAATGACCATCAATCGACCTCGCTCTGGGGCTCCACGCAAGATCTCACCTCGTGGGGTGTCAATGGTTCTGAGAAAGGTGAAAAAGCATCCTAGAACTACACGGGAGGAGTTAGTTAATGACCTCAAATTAGCAGGGACCACAGTCACCAAGAAAACCATTGGAAACACATTACACCGCAATGGATTAAAATCCTGCAGGGCTCGCAAGCTCCCCCTGCTCAGGAAGGCACATGTGCAGGCCCGTCTGAAGTTTGCCAATGAACACCTGAATGATTCAGAGAGTGACTGGGAGAAGGTGCTGTGGTCTGATGAGACCAAAATAGAGCTCTTTGGCATTAACTCAACTCGCTGTGTTTGGAGGAAGAAAAATGCTGCCTATGACCCCCAAAACACCGTCCCCACCGTCAAGCATGGGGGTGGAAACATTTTGCTTTGGGGGTGTTTTTCTGCTAAGGGCACAGGACAACTTATTCGCATAAACGGGAAAATGGACGGAGCCATGTATCGTGAAATCCTGAGCGACAACCTCCTTCCCTCTGCCAGGAAACTGAAAATGGGTCGTGGATGGGTGTTCCAGCACGACAATGACCCGAAAAATACAGCAAAGGCAACAAAGGAGTGGCTCAAGAAGAAGCACATTAAGGTCATGGAGTGGCCTAGTCAGTCTCCGGACCTTAATCCAATCGAAAACCTATGGAGGGAGCTCAAGCTCAGAGTTGCACAGAGACAGCCTCGAAACCTTAGGGATTTAGAGATGATCTGCAAAGAGGAGTGGACCAACATTCCTCCTAAAATGTGCGCAAACTTGGTCATCAATTACAAGAAACGTTTGACCTCTGTGCTTGCAAACAAGGGTTTTTCCACCAAGTATTAAGTCTTTTTTTGTTAGAGGGTTCAAATACTTATTTCACTCAATGAAATGCAAATCAGTTGCTATCTTTTATTTAAAGTTATTTTTTCGATTTTCCTTTTGATGTGCTATCTGCCACTGTTACAATAAACCTACCATTGAAATGATACTGTTCTGAGACTTTTCATTTCTTTGTCATTGGACAAACTTACAAAATCAGTGAGGGGTCAAATAATTATTTCCTCCACTGTACATAGCAAGAACGGAAGAGACCCTGGGGACAATAAGGAGATTTATTCATCGTTGCCTTATGGGTCTCCGGTGATCCACTGTAGTCTAAAAACAGAATTATTGACAATTAGCAGTCCGTTCCACATAGTACACAGGTCAATTATTTTAGAAGAGAAAAGAAAGAAAAGAAAGAAAGGAAAAATGGAAAGGAAAGAAAAAGAATACAATACTAAAAACGTCAACTACTAGTTCACATGTTGGTGTGATAGGGAGGCAGGGGGAAATAATTTCATATAGTTTATCAACTTGAGTTTTACACTGGATAATTTTTTTTTCTGACTCTGCCTATTTTATGGAGCAATAGACATTGGGCACAAATCTTTTTGTGGCACCGATACTGCAGTATTTTCAAAGTCAACTGTCGGTAGTAATTTCTTCATTGTGTTTGTGGAAAGATAATGACATTTTAGGCCTCCTGCACACGACCGTTGTGTGCACCCGTGGCCGTTGTGCCGTTTTCCGTTTTTTTTTCGCGGACCCATTGACTTTCAATGGGTCCGTGGAAAAATCGGAAAATGCACCGTTTTGCAGCCGCATCCGTGATCCGTGTTTCCTGGCCGTGAAAAAAATATGACCTGTCCTATTTTTTTCACGGCCAACTGTTCACGGACCCATTCAAGTCAATGGGTCCGTGAAAAAACACGGATGCACACAAGATTGGCATCCGTGTCCGTGATCCGTGGCCGTAGGTTAGTTTTTATACAGACGGATCCGAAGATCCGTCTGCATAAAGCTTTTTCAAAGCTGAGTTTTCACTTCGTGAAAACTCAGAACCGACAGTATATTCTAACACAGAAGCGTTCCCATGGTGATGGGGACGCTTCTAGTTAGAATACACTACAAACTGTGTACAAGACTGCCCCCTGCTGCCTGGCAGCACCCGATCTCTTACAGGGGGCCGTGATCAGCACAATTAACCCCTTCAGGTGCGGCACCTGAAAGGGTTAATTGTACTATCATATCCCCCTGTAAGAGATCAGGGCTGCCAGGCAGCAGGGGGCAGACCCCCCCCCTCCCCAGTTTGAATATCATTGATGGCCAGTGCGGCCTCCCCCCCCCCCCCTCTATTGTAATAATTCGTTGGTGGCACAGTGTGCGCCCCCCCCCTCCCTCCCTCTATTGTAATAATTTGTTGGTGGCACAGTGTGCGCCCCCCATCGGCCCCCCCTCCCTCTATAGCATTAACAACATTGGTGGCCAGTGTGCGGCCTCCCATCTCCCCCCCCCCCATCATTGGTGGCAGCGGAGTTCCGATCGGAGTCCCAGTTTAATCGCTGGGGCTCCGATCGGTAACCATGGCAACCAGGACGCTACTACAGTCCTGGTTGCCATGGTTACTTAGCAATAGTACAATAGTAGAAGATTCATACTTACCTGCTGCTGCGATGTTCGTGTCCGGCCGGGAGCTCCACCTACTGGTAAGTGACAGCCTCAGGTCTGTGCGGCGCATTGCTAAATGAACTGTCACTTACCAGTAGGAGGAGCTCCCGGCCGGACACGAACATCGCAGCTCCCAGGTAAGTATGAATCTTTTACTATTGTACTATTGCTAGTAACCCGCCGCCACCAATGATCGGGGGGGGGGGGGGAGATGGGAGGCCGCACACTGGTCACCAATGTTGTTAATGCTATAGAGGGAGGGGGGGCCGATGGGGGGCGCACACTGTGCCACCAACGATTTATTACAATAGAGGGAGGAAGGGGGGGGGGCGCACACTGTGCCACCAACGAATTATTACAATAGAAGGAGGAGGGGGGGGGCGCACACTGTGCCACCAACGATTTATTACAATAGAGGAAGGGGGGGGGCGGGGGGACGCACACTGTGCCACCAACGATTTATTACAATAGAGGGGGGAAGGGGGGGGGGCCGCACTGGCCACCAATGATATTCAAACTGGGGAGGGGGGGGGGTCTGCCCCCTGCTGCCTGGCAGCCCTGATCTCTTACAGGGGGATATGATAGTATAATTAACCCCTTCAGGTGCGGCACTTGAGGGGTTAATTGTGCTGATCACGGCCCCCTGTAAGAGATCGGATGCTGCTAGGCAGCAGGGGGAAGTCATGTACACAGTTTGTAGTATATTCTAACTAGAAGCGTCCCCATCACCATGGGAACGCCTCTGTGTTAGAATATACTGTCGGAAATGAGGTTTCACGATCTAACTCATATCCGACAGTATATTCTAACATAGAGGCGTTCCTATGGTGATGGGGACGCTTCAAGTTAAAATATACCATCGGATTGGAGAAAACTCCCATCCTATGGTATATTAACTCCTGACTTTACTTTGAAAGTCAATGGGGACGGATCCGTTTGAAATGGCACCATATTGTGTCAACGTCAAACGGATCCGTCCCCATTGACTTGCATTGTAATTCAGGACGGATCCGTTTGGCTCCGCACGGCCAGGCGGACACCAAAACGACTTTTCTTTCATGTCCGTGGATCCTCCAAAAATCAAGGAAGACCCACGGACGAAAAAACAGTCACGGATCACGGAAAAACGGGACCCGTTTTTGCGGACCGCAAAAAAATACGTTCGTGTGCAGGAGGCCTTATTGTGCCTCTATGTCTTTAGGTTCCAGAAAACAGACTTGCAAACCATTTCATGCTTTGTGTGACTATGTATGTTAGGCACAAAAATGTCAGGAATTCTGAATGGTTCCAAAGGAAAGACTGAGGTGCAGGCCTTCCCAGAGCCAGAATCTTGACAGTAGCAGTAACAGTAGAAGTGGTAGTGGTAGTGGTAGTAATAGTAGTAGTTTGCAGTTGTCCTTGGCTTTGGAAAGGCACAACATTATCATTGAGGAGAAAGAGGATGAGGTTGGGCATTCGATGGCTCACTCCTCCTCTTAGTCACAGAAGAATGAGTCTGAGGTTGCTCCTCTGCCTTGCAGCCCCAGAGAAGGCTTTCAGTGGAGCCCTCCCGTATTTTACTGCCCCTTCCTAGTGGGAACCTTCCTTTTTCGTAAGAAGTGTAAAAAAAAAATCCCACCACACTCTACATCAGTTAGTCAAAAGAGTCTCCCTGTTGAATCAGGAATAGGGCCAAGGAGCTCATCATGATTTCTCACAGTGTGATCAAAGTGGCATGGAGGGGGAGGACTCTGATGATGATTCTGTGATGGACAGGACCTGGGAGCTGAATTGGCAGGCTGAGGAGGAGGCAACATTAGAGGAGAAGGATGGTGGCAGCGGCAGCAATACAGAGCAGAGGAGATGTACCTCCAAAAGAACTGCCAGGGCCATATCTGCTTCAGGATCTGGTGATTCTGCCGACACTGTGGGTGGATTAGGCCCAAAATGTGCCACAACTAAGCCATACTCGGCTTCTTCTACCTCTGCGTGAGTATCTTTCATGTGGCAGTTTTTCTCCATAGTGCCGGAAGACAGAAGCATTGCCCTGTGCAAGAACAAAATAAGACATGGGAAGGCAAACACAAACATAGGCACTTCAGCCCTATTGAACCACATGAAGTGAAATTAACCCATCCCATAGCCAACCAAAGGTGGCAGCCAGCTACTGCAACAGGAGTTCCCTCCTTCTCCCAGTCCCCCTTGCGGCAGTCAGGACGCATCTATGGGCAGTACGATGTCTTTCACATTGTCTGCTTTTCCCACTCAGACTCCTCCTGCTTCACTCCTATGTCAGTCATCAATAACATAATGTGTGGGCAGGAAAAAACTCTACTATCTCTCGTGGTGGACAACATGCTGTAGGTCACTGTTTGAGATTCTCACTGTGGCAAGATGCATGCCATGGTGGACACCTTCATCATCTTTTATGGTCAAGGACAATACATGTCTTTCACAATGCACTGAATTAATGTTTTTTGCATCAGCGATGATGTCCTTCTGACCCTTCTGACGATTGTGTCTACCTTTCTCCAATGCCAGGCATTTATCCACCTCCTCTACCTCCTCCTCCATGGACTTAACAGCAGCAAGGAACAGCATCACTCCCACTTATACAGCTTTCATAGCTGTGTGGGTAAATGCCTTGCCTCTAAAACAGAAGGTCATGGGTTCGAATCCCAGCATAAACTTTTCTAAGGGCAGCACGGTGGCTCAGTGGTTAGCACTGTTGCCTTGCAGCGCTGGGGTCCTAGGTTCAAATCCAACCAAGGGCAACATCTGCATGGAGTTTGTATGTTCTCCCCGTGTTTGCGTGGGTTTCCTCCCACACTCCAAAGACATACTTACAGCACATTGAGGCCCGAAGGAAAATACTGTGTGTACACAAGATCATCATCATCATCACTTCCCCTCCATCCATCTACACAAGATAATCATCATCATCACTTCCCCTCCTTCCTATCACATGTTTCAAGTCAAGTGTAATCATGCTGTGTTGGAGCTGATTGGCCTGGACCAGAGTAGCCACACAGGCGAGCAGTTGCTTAATTACATCAAGCAGCAAACATCCCACTGGCTGTCAACCAGCCAATTCCACCTGGGCAATGTAGTCAGCGACAATAGCAGCAACATCTTGGAGGAAATAACACATGATGCCTGCAAGGTGAACATCATTAGCCTATAAAAGTGTGTACTTTTATAGTACACTGCCTTGTGCAAGGTGCTATCAATGTTCAGGAGACTGTCCACACATTTTGGAAATGTTTACATGGCGAAGATTAGAGATGAGTGAATTTCTAATTTTTTTTAATTTTTATTCTAAAAAGACTCAAATCTATTTGTGACGAAGCACATTAAAAACAGCTATTTCCTGGCTGCTGAGAGCCGGTATATTGGTATAGAACACTGTGCATTGCAGAAACACACTGTGCTAGAGAAACAGTACTGTAAGTCAGTATGACATGTAGCTGGCAGGAGTCAATCTTAGAATCACTTCACACTTCACTTATTTGGTCACTTACGGGGCCAAAACTGACCAAATAACTCAAATGATCTCAGCCTTACAGGTCAATGTTAGCATCAGGTATAAAGAACCGTGCAGTGAGCCAAGATTTTACTATAGAGTGAAAGAGGGCACTCCTTTTACACCATTGTCAGCTGATTCCAAATAGATTTCTACAGAACCTGTTCTGTTACACACTGAGAAAAGTAGTGTCTCGCCGACAGAGTGGAGAGGGTGTCAGCAGTAAGTTTCTGTTGATGTCACTGTTCATTTTGCCCTTCTTCTCATCCGTCATAAGAACAACCCCCAAAAATCAGATCCTGTCTTTTGGACATCCTCCTTCACATGGTCAGCATTTGGTCAGTAATCCATCAGTATTGCTAAGGCCAAAACAGAGATGACACATAAATAGAATATTTGCATGTCTTCTGTGTTTTGTACCCACTCCTGCTTTTGGCTACCAAATCATGATCCAATCCTGATGGAAAGTAGGGACCGTGTGATACAGGCCTTACGGCTGCTGCAAAGACAGGATCACTTGTGTTTCTCATTTTTCCGTCCTTCTGACAGATCAGAAGAAAGGAAAAATAAATGGTGATGTCATCAAGGCCAAACAGGCACAATAGCAGCCCAGTGACAGAGTGGTGAGGTGGAAAAAGCATGAGGAGTCAACATATTGGCCAGGTAACACAGTTCTGAGGTGGAGGGCAAAAGCAGTGGCAGTAACAGCACAAGATGGTGGGTGGCGGTAGGAGCATATGGCTGCAGGTATGTGGCATCAGACAGGTGGCAACATCTGAATAGTGGCTGAAGCAGGTAGCCAGAAGAAACAAGTCTTTTCACAAAGTTTGGTTTTGACACCCAGAATGATCTAATCTGATGCATCAGGCACTGGCGTGTGGAAATCCTAGCTGATCACCCCTGATTCTTCTTCACAAAGGTCAGCCTCTCCACATTGTGGGTGGAAAGGTGAGTTCTCCAGGGGGTAATTACAGTATGCACCAGGCAGTACTAAACACCCGCTCTGATGCCACACTACTAGCCGGGTAGGAAAGCTTGCCCAGGGTAAACTCGGCCTGTTGCTGCCACTAATCAGGTTTGGCTGACCAGCAATCCAGGGAATCTTCCATGTGTTATGGGAGGGTGCAGTCCAAGTATGCCACCAACTGCTGGTTCAGGTTCTGCTCCATGTCTTGCTGGTGGGTGGTTTCTTCACTAGGCGGATGAAGAAAAGTGCTCCTCAGAGACTCTACACTTTAGTTGCTGCTAATGAAGCTGGTACTGCTCCCCCCCCCACACCCCCAGCAGCCATGGCAGTGGAATATGAGTGCAGAGGGTCTCCCCGGCCAGACCTTCATGAGAATGGGCAATTGCATACAAAGGCAGCAGCCAACTGACTACATAGAATGTCTCGATAGTAGCACAGTTTATCCTCCCTCTCAGCGGGTGTATAAAAGGACCCCACTTTTGACCTGTAGCTAGGGTCTAATATGGTGGAGAGACGGCTTCAAAAAGATCAAGCCGGGAGCTGAGGTGCTTCAATAGATGAACCCGGAAGCTCCAGCGCTTCATAGTCATCCTCAATAACTTCTCATGAAATTGGGCAACTTTGAAGAATGACCCCATCCTAGGGAAAGAGATACCTAGGAGGCCAGAGATTGCATATAAGAAGGCTCCTAACCTAAATACACGTTTAGTACATAGTGCAATCTAGTCGACTGCCCCCAAAAAGAGCGACATGCAGAAATTCACATGGTGCGGCTTTTGCATAGGTTGTAAAAATAGGATTTTGAAAGAGAGAACGCAACACGTGGGAGCAGTGAAGTCAACAGTAAGTGGACAAGAGTTTAAAGTGAAGGGGGGCTTGTCCTGTAAGAATGAGGGGGTGATATACGTACTGGAGTGCCTTTGTGGCCTCCAGTAAGTGGGAAGAACCCTCAGAAAACTGGAAGATAGGATACAGGAGCATATACGGAATATCAAAAAAGGTTTGACCACACACACAGTGTCTCAATGCACTTTAAAGAGCACCATGAAAAAAATCTGAGGGGTTTGAAATTCATGGGAGTGGAACTAGTAAAGCCTCACTGGCGGGGTGGGGATCCAGCCATAGAAGAGAGATCGATTGGATATAAACTGAACACCCTTCAATCTAGAGGGATGAATATTGAATTCGATCTCAAGCCCTGTTTAGTTAGAATATTTGTAATCATTGGCATTGTAGTGCGCCTGAACAGTGAAAGTGTGGAGCAACAGATTGTCCAGTATGGGGAGGGGATGGACATGGATGTGTGATTTTTATGAATGAAATGGTAGTTGAAAGCACGTCATTGGTTGACCAATACGTGTCTGTAAGTCCCAGTGAGGGAAGCCAGTAGGAAAAGGTTTTAAAATTGATAAATCTTTTTTTGGGTTTTTGGAATAGGAATGGAAATGTGATTTTACTTGTAATGTGAGTATTTTTAGAGAACTTACTTTGTTTGCAACTGGATGGATAATGCAATTTACAATCATCAGGTGTGTAACATGGGGGGAGGAGGTTAAATAACCTCCTACCCTAGGTGTGTTAGATTCTCGCCCCTGACGAAGCTACATGCAAAACCCGGGTCGGGCTGTGCGAAAGACTCTTGCTGTAATGATATGCTGAAAAATAATAAATAATATAAACAGAATGTTTTAACTGTGCCGGAGGTACTCTCACTATTGGGCAGTTTATGACATCTTGCAGAGGAGCTTACGACAATCCAGCATAGAGGTGTGGGCGTTTCTGGACCATACAAAAATGACATGCTGAGTTTTTCAATCTGCGTAGAAGCACACTGCGATTCAAGCTAAGGGTGTCTGTCTTGAGACAGATTAGGCTACTTTCACACTTGCGTTCGGGTTTCCGCTTGTGAGCTCCGTTTGTAGGCTCTCATAAGCGGTCCTGAACGGATCCGTACAGCCCCAATGCATTCTGAGTGGAAGCGGATCCGCTCAGAATGCATCAGTTTGGCACCGTTTGACCTCCGTTCCGCTCAGCAGGCGGACACCCGAACGCAGCTTGCAGCGTTTTCGTGTCCGCCTGGCCGTGCGGAGCCAAACGGATCTGTCCAGACTTACAATGCAAGTAGAGTTGAGCGAACACCTGGATGTTCGGGTTCGAGAAGTTCGGCCGAACTTCCCGGAAATGTTCGGGTTCGGGATCCGAACCCGACCCGAACTTCGTCCCGAACCCGAACCCCATTGAAGTCAATGGGGACCCGAACCTTTCGGCACTAAAAAGGCTGTAAAACAGCCCAGGAAAGAGCTAGAGGGCTGCAAAAGGCAGCAACATGTAGGTAAATCCCCTGCAAACAAATGTGGATAGGGAAATGAATAAAAATAAAAATAAAATAAATAAAAATTAACCAATATCAATTGGAGAGAGGTCCCATAGCAGAGAATCTGGCTTCATGTCAGCAGAGAATCAGTCTCTTCATGCCATAGCAGAGAATCTGGCTTTACGTCACCCAACACTGGAACAGTCCATTGTCAGATATTTAGGCCCAGGCAGAGGAGAGAGGTCCCATAGCAGAGAATCTGGCTTCATGTCAGCAGAGAATCAGTCTTCATGTCATAGCAGAGAATCAGGCTTCACGTCAGGCACCACTGGAACAGTATATTGTCAGATATTTAGGCCCCGGCACCCAGGCAGAGGAGAGAGGTCCCATAACATAGAATCTGGCTTCATGTCAGCAGAGAATCAGTCTTAATGTCATAGCAGAGAATCAGGCATCACGTCACCCACCACTGGAACAGGCCACTGTCACATATTTAGGCCCAGGCACCCAGGCAGAGGAGAGCGGTCCCATAGCAGAGAATCAGTCTTCATGTCATAGCAGAGAATCATGCTTCACGTCACCCACCACTGGAACAGGCCACTGTCAGATATTTTTAGGCCCCGGCACCCAGACAGAGGAGAGGTTCATTCAACTTTGGGTTGCCCCGCAATATAATAATAAAATGAAAATAAAAATAGGATTGAATGAGGAAGTGCCCTGGAGTACAATAATATATGGTTAAGGGGAGGTAGTTAATGTCTAATCTGCACAAGGGATGGACAGGTCCTGTGGGATCCATGCCTGGTTCATTTTTATGAACGTCAGCTTGTCCACATTGGCTGTAGACAGGCGGCTGCGTTTGTCTGTAATGACGCCCCCTGCCGTGCTGAATACACGTTCAGACAAAACGCTGGCCGCCGGGCAGGCCAGCACCTCCAAGGCATAAAAGGCTAGCTCTGGCCACGTGGACAATTTGGAGACCCAGAAGTTGAATGGGGCCGAACCATCAGTCAGTACGTGGAGGGGTGTGCACACGTACTGTTCCACCATGTTAGTGAAATGTTGCCTCCTGCTAACACGTTCCGTATCAGGTGGTGGTGCAGTTAGCTGTGGCGTGTTGACAAAACATTTCCACATCTCTGCCATGCTAACCCTGCCCTCAGAGGAGCTGGCCGTGACACAGCTGCGTTGGCGACCTCTTGCTCCTCCTCTGCCTTCGCCTTGGGCTTCCACTTGTTCCCCTGTGACATTTGGGAATGCTCTCAGTAGCGTGTCTACCAATGTGCGCTTGTACTCGCGCATCTTCCTATCACGCTCCAGTGCAGGAAGTAAGGTGGGCACATTGTCTTTGTACTGGGGATCCAGCAAGGTGGCAACCCAGTAGTCCGCACACATTAAAATGTGGGCAACTCTGCTGTCTTTGCGCAGGCACTGCAGCATGTAGTCGCTCATGTGTGCCAGGCTGCCCAGAGGTAAGGACAAGCTGTCCTCTGTGGGAGGCGTATCGTCATCGTCCTGTGTTTCCCCCCAGCCACGCACCAGTGATGGGCCCGAGCTGCGTTGGGTGCCACCCCGCTGTGAACATGCTTCATCCTCATCCTCCTCCACCTCCTCCTCATCCTCGTCCTCCTCGTCCTCCAGTAGTGGGCCCTGTCTGGCCACATTTGTACCTGGCCTCTGCTGTTGCAAAAAACCTCCCTCTGAGTCACTTCGAAGAGACTGGCCTGAAAGTGCTAAAAATGACCCCTCTTCCTCCTCTTCCTCCTCCTCCTGGGCCACCTCCTCTTCCATCATCGCCCTAAGTGTTTTCTCAAGGAGACATAGAAGTGGTATTGTAACGCTGATAACGGCGTCATCACCACTGGCCATGTTGGTGGAGTACTCGAAACAGCGCAACAGGGCACACAGGTCTCGCATGGAGGCCCAGTCATTGGTGGTGAAGTGGTTCTGTTCTGCAGTGCGACTGACCCGTGCGTGCTGCAGCTGAAACTCCACTATGGCCTGCTGCTGCTCGCACAGTCTGTCCAGCATGTGCAAAGTGGAGTTCCACCTGGTGGTCACGTCGCATATGAGGCGGTGAGCAGGAAGGCTGAAGTTACGCTGTAGCGCAGACAGGCGAGCAGCGGCAGGATGAGAACGCCGGAAGCGTGCACAGACGGACCGCACTTTATGCAGAAGCTCTGACATGTCGGGGTAGTTGTGAATGAACTTCTGCACCACCAAATTCAGCACATGCGCCAGGCAAGGGATGTGCGTCAAACTGGCTAGTCCCAGAGCTGCAACGAGATTTCGCCCATTATCGCACACCACCAGGCCAGGCTTGAGGCTCACCGGCAGCAAACACTCATCGGTCTGTTGTGCTATACCCCGCCACAACTCCTGTGTGGTGTGGGGCCTGTCCCTCAAACATATGAGTTTCAGAATGGCCTGCTGACGTTTACCCCGGGCTGTGCTGAAGTTGGTGGTGAAGGTGTGTGGCTGACTGGATGAGCAGGTGGGAGAAGAGGAGGAGGAAGCCGAGTAGGAGGAGGAGGCAACAGAAGGCAAAGAACTCGACAGTTCAGATTGATATCGCTTAGTTGGATCACTGGTAAGGATCTCATAGCTTTTTGCATCAGAGAGAAGAGACAGACACATTTGTTTGTATTGTATATGTTTACAGTTTAATATCACAATATTTTCTCCATTATCGGATGTTTTAATTATAAGGTCCTTTTTCTCAGTATGCTTTTGAGACCCTCAATATCTCTAGGGGAGTAGTTTTTATTATGAATAATGTTGGTGTTTTGATCTAACTGGTCCAGGTCCCTGATTACTGAATTGATAAATAGATCAATATGTTGATCTGACCCCTTCGGTGGCATCTTTCTAATTTTGTTCCTCAGAGAGATAAAGGGTCCTTTACCTTTTTCTCTTTCATTATCTTCCATCAATTGAGCCAAATCCTCTACACCCTGAAGGTCCTCTAATTCTATCCCCAAATCTGGACAATTTTTTTTGTTGGTTTGTGTAAATGTTTTATGCCAACAAATCTTTCTATTGAAAAAATGTAGATCTTTGATCTAATCAAATACACTAAATTTTGTTTTAGGGACAAATGATAATCCTTTAGATGTCATTTTTAGTTTAGAATCCATCAGTATAACTCCCAACAGATTCAGAATCAATGAATCATTCGTCGAGTTGATATTTATTTGGACCTGTGTGAGTTCTCGTAGGGTGTATGAGTTGGGTTGTATGTTCTGTCCTAAAAAAAATAGTGACATTGTGTTCGCAGTACTGTAAGATGAATAAGAGGTGGGATGCACGGCAACAGCCATGGGTTCCTTAAAGCAAATGTTTTTCGTGACGCCAGTTGCAGTGAAGCACAGGGCCCCTTTTAGTGATGTAGTAGATAGTCCCCAGGTGTAGGAATACCAGAGTGGTGTAGGGTAGCCTAAATGTCCCTTAATGTTGGTGCATGTGTCACGGTGCTCCTACCTGGATACGCTGGACTCCAGGTGTTGTTGTCCGAAGCAGAGTAAAGGGGATAAGTGTGAAGGGGATGAAGAAATAAATTGAGTCCAGACCTTGTGATGAACTTGATAACAGCTTTACTTGAAAAAACATTTCTCCAAACAGTTTGCAGACTTTATCTTGGTTCTCAGCAGGCTTTGGCATTACCGGTGGCAGGCAAACTCCTCTCTGGCTCTGCTGTGCTAATAGGATAGCTGTACAACTTAGCTTTAGCTGAAGGCTGCAACTTCCTTCTTGTAGTCTCTAAACTGTCCAGGGAAAACTTTACTCCTGGCTTCAGAGGCTTCCAGCTTCTGCCTCCATATCTAGCTGAGCTGAAGGTGCTCCAGCTGGCCTGGGCAAGGCCATGCCCAACAGGGACGGGCACCTGCTGCACACCCTCCCTTGGCATGGGGTAAACTAGACTAACTCTAAACAAAAACGCCTCCCTCCCTGCAGCAAGTGGAAAAACGCCCACCACACCACAGAGGGGGGTTTAGAATTGAAAAGAAGGTTCCACTCTATGTACCTGTAGATCTGCCATTTATGTTGCCACCTGCTGTTGAACCAGGCATATTACACATAATAAACAGTTACATAATAAGAAATATGAATACACATTTTGCAGGACCTAGAAATGAATACATAGGATGACACATGGTTAGCCATAGGAGACAGTAGCAAGGTGCAGAATAGGTAATGCACCTCTGGGGTGTTACAGAGGTAGTGGAACATAATGATAAATTGGAACACGGTAGTCTGAACTAGATTGGTGCCCCCCATGTTGAGTTCCTGAGTTTGTTGGAGGACAGACCCCGTTATTCTTTCTCCTACCTTCCTTCTGATATGTCCTACGGCCACCTCTGGCACAGCCTCACCCTTTGAAGGAACCTCTCCCACTCCTGAAATAGCGGGGCTTTGGGGTATCACGAGCCACACTACCAGTTTCTGATGCAGAGGTCTCAATATTGGATCCTGTGTTGACCTGCTGAGGATTCAAATTGTCTGAAAAAATATGGAAAAGTGGTTATATTTCCTTCCATCCTGCCTCCTATTCATAAATCAGAGCTTTCCTTCTCTGCAGAGGTTAGGGTCCCCCCAGTTAGGCTGGGTTCACACGAGCGTGTCCGGATTAGTTCCGGATGCGTCCCGGTGTGTTGCGGCAAACCCGCGCGAGTAGGAATGCAATTGCAGTCAGTTTTGACTGCGATTGCGTTCCGTTGTTCAGTTTTTATCGTGCGTGTGCAATGTGTTTTGCACGTGCGTGATAAAAAACCGACACTGGTACCCAGACCCGAACTTCTTCACAGAAGTGTTGTGTAGATGTTATTATTTTCCCTTATAACATGGTTATAAGGGAAAATAATAGCATTCTGAAAACAGAATGCTTAGTAGGTGATCAGTTGAGGGTTAAAAAAAATTAAAAAAATTAACTCACCTTCTCCGTTTGTTCGCGTAAGTCCCGGTCTCTTCTTTACTTCTCAAAAGATGAACTATGGGCTAAAGGACCTTTGATGACGTAAGATCACATGCTCCAATCACATGGTCCATCACCGCGGTGATGTACCATGTGATTGGAGCATGTGATCTTACGTCATCAAAGGTCCTTTAGCCCATAGTTCATCTTTTTAAAGAACTAAAGACCGGGAGAACTACGCGAACAAGAGGACAAGGTGAGTTAATTTTTTTTATTTTTTAACCCTCAATTGACCTTCTACTAAGCATTCTGTATTCAGAATGCTATTATTTTCCCTTATAACCATGTTATAAGGGAAAATAATACAGTGTATAGACAGTCACCTAGCAACCGTGCGTGAAAATCGCACCGCATCCGCACTTGCTTGCGGATGCATGCGATTTTCACGCAACCCCATTCACTTCTATGGGGCCTGCGTTGCGTGAAAAACGCAGAATATAGAGCATGCTGCGATTTTCACGCAACGCATAAGTGATGCGTGAAAATCATCGCTCATCTGAACAGCCCCATAGAAATGAATGGGTCCAGATTCAGTGCGGGTGCAATGCGTTCACCTACCGCATTGCACCCGCGCGGAAATCTCGCCCGTGTGAACGCAGCCTTACAGGCCCCATCTATTAACCAGTAAGCACTTTCCCTTAGTAGCGGGGAAAGCGCTCATTGGTTAACCCTGTAATGACCAGGCCCTGAAAAGCTCTTAATGACCAGACATTTTTGTGTAATTTAGCACACGTGGCGGTTCAAACAGCTGTAACTTTCTTTATTTGTTAGACTACCAACAATTTTTTTACGTGACACATAGGGCTTTATCATATTTTAGGTTTCATCTGGGGTAAACTGTACAAAACTGTTTTAAAAAGTATTTATTTTTTTCTTACTATAGCTCCTTATTCTTTTAATATGCAAACTGACACCAAAATAAATTATTATAATTGGTTCCCTATTTTGTGTCGGTCATTTTATTATATAATATGTATAGTTTAACATAAATGGGGTGAAAATTGCAACAGTTTTGGTTGTTGTGGGTAGTGTTTTTTTTGTGTATTTTTTTAACTTAAGTTTTAATATATTTCCCTATTGCAAAATATGTCCCCCAAGAAGTCATAAAGAGACCCTGGAGGGACCCTGACATTTGTTTTTTATTTTGCACTTTTTCATTTTTCCTTCTATTTGTGTTTATTATTTTTTTAAATAATTGGTTCATTATTTTTTTAGATATATTTTTGCCTTGTTCTCCAAGAGGTCGTAAAAAGACTGTTGGGGGCAGTGAACACTTTTTTTTTTGGCACTATTTCCACTTTAACTGTGGCTCTGGGGGCTGCCCGTGGGCCGTGGGCTGTGCACCCCTGGTTTAAGGGCTCTGTGTGCTGCCATATAGTCTGCATGCACAGTATAAACACCTCCCCTCGTGGTCTCCAGTTACTTTATTTCCAACATACGGTAGATCATGTGTATTTTAGTTCACAATGGTGGCCATGACAGAGATTATGTATAATGGTTTTATTTTGGAATATGTTGACACCAGGCACAATACAGCACACTCACTGGTAGGCCAAGCAAATACTTGTGATGCTGATAAATTCAGGGCTTTGTCTTGGCACCAAAAGTTATAGGCAGAGGATTTAAACCAGGCGCGGACACAAGGTCAGTGTCTGTGATTGTGTATTATTGCCTGGCTCTCGTTTTGTTTCTGTGCTATATGCCTGAACTCTATGTACCTGATCATTTATCCTCTGTGTACCAACCTTGGCTACTGAAGCTCCACTGATTGACCTCTTGTCTACTGGTTCAGCTGTATCTCTACTCTCCAGGTTTGGACTTTGGATTGTTCTATTGATTAACTTCTTGCATACTGATTTGAATATATCTTTACACTCCTGGATTTGACTTTGTCTTTTTTGGTTATCCTTTCTGCTTTTCTTTAGTCATATGGTTAGGTCTGTGACTTGAGAAATTGCACCTGTTTTACTGTAAATCACTTTACACCGTAGATGCAACCTTGGTCCCTAGCAGCCAAACTCATCCTGCCTCGCAGTGGGTTGTGGTGAATACCTAGGGGGTAACTGTAGACTCTCCTTTTCGGAGCATTGCATGTAGACACGCTGCTGTTTGTTGGCTGTTGTTCCAGTTAGTGATCTCTGTAGTTAGTTAGATATGTATGGTTTACCTATTATTTGGTCATGATTACCAAGTACAGCAACCAGTCTTAGATGATGATGCTCAGTTTTTTTTTTTTTTTTTCATTTTTAAAAGTTTATTGAGATGTAAAATCAATGATTCATACATTGGTAAACAATACACAGCATTATGTAAAGGCATACTGCGAGGTTACATGAACAGTAACTAAGTGAACATAGTAGATGTTGTCTCAAGTTACATAAAGCAATTAATATCAGTCAATATTTATGTGCAGTAAAAATATCATAGCAGACATATTTATTAGATTTGACCAGGTTGTCTGAAGATTTCCCAGGGTTTCCATAGGGAACAAAAGGCGTCATGAGAACGGTTTTCCCAGGCAGCTATTTCCTCAAATCTGTAGAGGGTATCTACTTTATTAACCCAGTGATCTAATGGAGGTAAGTCAGGGGAGAGCCAGTAACGGGGAACTAAAAGGCGGACTGCCGAGATTAGTTTCTTAAACAGCGGTGTGACTCTGGTGGATGTGTGGGGGGGGGGGGAGGCCAAGGAGTGCAAGTTGAGTAGAGAGTGGGCACTGGGTATTGCAAATCAGGTTGCATTTTTTAAATATCTCGGTCCACCAGTTGAATATGGGGGGACAAGACCACCAGATATGAAAGAACCTGCCCCCCCCCCCCCCAATCCCACACCTCCAGCAAGCGTCAGAACCCATGTCACTGTATCTACAGGTGATATCAGGGGTTTTATACCACCTGGTAAGGATTTTATATCCGTTTTCTTGAATCCTAACACACCTGGAAGATGTATGAGGTTCCCTGAATAGTCTCAACTGGTCTTCATGTGTAAATGTGGTGTTTAAATCCTTTTCCCAGGTGCCAATAAAGGCCAGTTTGAGGGTACAAACAGGAGTATTAAGTCTTCTGTATAGCTGGGAAATCAATTTTTTAGGAGTATGTTGCAAATTGATAAGGCTTTCGAACCAAGTTAAGGGTCTTAGAAGGGATTGGTATGGTATGTATTTTGAAGTTATGGCATGAATAAATCAATATAGGGAAGGATAAGGTTTAGACTCAGGGAAGAGGGAGAGAAAACCTTCTCTATCTATCAGAGTACTGTCTTCCCCAAACAGGGAAAGTACTAGAAATTAAGATTTACGGATGTTTAAAGGAATGCTCTGTTTCAGTTCTATGGGAGCTAGGTTTATCATATCCCTTATTTGAATAAGTGGGGAGGGTATTGGGATACCTTTAGTTGACTTCTGGAAACTATCCCAAGCTTCAAGAGTGGCTTTAATACTTGGGCTGATATTTTTAAGTTTTAGTTGATCCTTATGGGAATGAATCAGTAAGGTTCTAAATGAGGATTGAACCAGAGATGTTTCCATGCCAACCCATGATTTGTGTGGGGTTTCTCTGAACCAATCTATGACTCTGGATAACAGAGTGGCTGAGTTATAGAGAGAGAGGTTTGGAAGGTTGATGCCACCCATAGTCTTGGGGTTTTGTAGAATGGAGAGGCGTATTCGAGCTTTTTTGCGACACCAAATAAAGGAGCGGATCTCTTTATTAAAGGATTTTAGAAAGGATGTGGGGATGGGTATGGGCAGGACTTGTTGCAAATAGTTCAATTTGGGGAGAACTAGTGAGGTAAATATATTTTTTCGTCCAAACCAAGATAGGGTTTGAAGGTGGAGATTCTCTAGTTGGTTTTGTATGGATTGAAAAAGCGGGGTAAAATTAAGTTGGAATAATTTGGTAAGGTCTGCTCCAATTTTAACCCCCAAGTAAGTAATGTACGGGGTGTCCCAGTTGAAAGTGGAACTGGCTGCTAAGTCTCTTTTGGTTTTAGCATTCAGGCCTATGCTCAGTACGTGGGATTTTTTTATGTTAATTTTAAGATTGGATAGAGGACTGAATTTTTCTAGGGTATCATATATTATGGGAAGAGGAACTTTCGGGTTAGATGTAAGAAGTAATAGATCATCCGCGAATGCCGCAGTTTTATGATCGTGGTTCCCCATTTTTATTCCTTCAATCATAGGATTTTGACGGAAAGTCTGAAGGAGGGGTTCCATGGTCAGTACGAAAACCAGGGGGGAGAGCGGGCATCCCTGACATGTACCGTTCCTGATGGGGAAGGGACGGGAAGTGGTTTCGTTCACCAGCACCGACGCCGAGGCAGTAGTATACATGAAGAATATAGCCTCAATAAAGGATTTGGGGAATCCAAATTTAACTAGTGTTAGGCGTAAGAAGTCCCAGTTAATTCTGTCAAAAGCCTTTTCGGCGTCGGTGCTGAGAAGGACTAGGGTATGAGAGAATTTGTTAGCATGATGTATGGCATTAAGGATTCTAACCGAGTTGTCCTTATCCTCTCTACCAACCACAAAGCCTGTTTGGTCGCCATGTATCAACGATGGTAAGATAGGGGAAAGACGGTTAGCCATCATCTTGGCTAAAAGTTTTAGGTCTAGATTTAATAGAGAAATAGGCCTATAGTTCGCGCAGTGAGATGGGTCCTTTCCTTCTTTAGGAATAATGGTAATAAGAGCTCTAGTCATATCTTGGGAAAGAGGAGACCCTTTAAGTGATTGGTTGCATATGTTCAAAAGATAGGGGGCAATGGAGTCACTAAAAGTAGTATAATAGACAGCTGAGAGACCATCAGGGCCTGGAGCTTTATTTTTTGGAAGTTGTTTGATTGTGTTTTTTAGTTTCTCCAATGAAAAGGGACTTTCTAATGTACTTTGGTGGAGGGGGGAGAGTTTGGGCAGTGATATTGATTCCAAGAAGTTGTTGATGGCCTCAATATTGGAGGGGGTTTCAGATAGGAAGATTGATTGTGGAAGGTTGTACAATGATTGGTAGAAAGATTGAAATTGGGCAGCAATATCTTTAGAACTAATGGCTATCCCTCCATCTACCTTTTGGATTTTGCATATGTAGTTGTGAGCTTTCCTTTGTTTAATTTTGTTTATTACAAATTTAGATGCTTTGTCACCATGGGCGAAATATTTGAATTGGGAGTTGAGTAAGTATTTGGCTGACATTGAGTTCAGGAGGTTTTCTTTAGTTCAAATCTGAAGTTAAGTTTGGATCGGTGATGGTCAGAAAGGGATTTTTTGTGGAGAGACTCTAATTTCCTTATATCCATCAAAAGGGTATCAATTTGGGCTTTCTTAAGCTTTTTAAGGTGGGAGCCTAAACTAATGAGCTGTCCTCTGATATAGGCTTTGTGGGTGTCCCAGAGAATTTGGGGAGGGGTATCAGGAAGATCGTTCAGGGAGAAGAAGTCATTAAGAGCATTTCGGATTAAGGTTTTATTTTTATGTGAGGATATTAGCTGTTCGTTTAGTCTCCAGTTATTTTTTCTTGGTGTTGTTTGGGGAAGAGACATAGTAATATATATTGGGGAATGGTCTGATAAGTGAATAGAGCCTATGAGGGCCTTGGTACATATTTGTAGGTGATTTTTAGATACAAACAAATAATCAAATCTTTGGTATGAGCCATGGGGATTTGAGAAGAATGTGTAGTCTCTTACTTCAGGGTTAAATAATCTCCAGACATCAACCAGGTTCAGATTATGGAGTTTGTCACAGAGGGAGTTTATAGATCTACGGGATAAGGCTGAGTTTTGTTTCGAAGAATCTAAGGAAGGGTTTAAGGTAACATTGAAGTCACCCCCAATATAACTATATCTTCTTGGAAGGACTCTATAATTGGGAAAATAACTTTACACCAGGCGGCCTGATTAACATTGGGAGCATACACATTAATAAAAGTATACATTTGGTTGGCTATATACCCTTTCAACAGTATATACCTCCCTTCTGGATCCTGGATATGTGACCCATATTGGAATGAGTTTTTTTTATTAAAACCGATACTCACTCCTCTGGATGAGGAGGAGTCCGAGCCACAGTGGAACCACACAGGAAAGCTGGAGCGAGATAAGTCAGGATAACAATTAAACTTGAAATGAGTTTCTTGCAAAAATATTATGGCTGTGTCACTTTTCTTAAGTAGTGAAAAAATTTGACACCTTTTGGAGGGGGCATTAAATCCTTTAACATTAAAGGATGCAATTGTTAGGCTTGCCATATCTCCTCATTTTGTGTGTGGGACCACTGCCACCCGGGACTCCAGTACTGGGAAGAATGCAAAATAGGCCTCAATTTTATACACATGCAAAATAACAATTTGTCTGTAAGTACATAACAGTTTGACTGAGAGAGTATGGTGCAGTAAGTTTGGAGACATCTATATAACAAAAACATGGAACATAAATTAAAATAAAGAGGAAAAAATAGGAACCTTATGTTAAAGCATTGTAGCGTTAATACGCAAGATTTCAGGTATGTGAGTGAGGGGTGAATGTTGAATACCTGTAGTTATCACCCTGTGCCGGGATGCTAATCCAGACAAGGATATATCAGACTTAAAGGTGAGAGAAAAGGCAAGGAGGATTTGATAAAGTAAGGGGGAAGTATTTCAGGTATGGGGAGATAAAGAAGGTGAAGACAGAGAGATATGACCTGTTTGGGAGGGTGAGAGGAGGGATGTAAGAATTAGTCGCATATATCTTACTGAGGTGGATGAGCGGAGGTGTGATGCAATGATCCTGTAAGAAAAGAATGAGTAGGTGATCTCATCAGTCTCCGATGGGTAGTCTCCTTGGAGTGGAGAATGAGGGATCTCTTCTGGCTATGGTATTTCTTGGGGTGCGTTGCTTTTCCCACGGAATGGGAGCAGGTAGATCCGGGAGGAGTGGTAAGTCCTGGATTACGTCCCAATTTTGGATGTCTAAGGGGCTTATATTAAGCTGCTCATAGACTTGATCCAAGTCTGTGAAGGAGGTGATGTTCATCCTGCGGCCTTCATAGCAAAAAGATAACCTGAAGGGAAAGGACCATCTATACTGCGTATTATGCGATCTGAGCCAGTCCGTCAAGGGCTTCAGTGACCTTCTTTTTTTTTAGCGTGGACTGGGCCAGGTCTTGGAAAATAGAAATATTGAATCCCTCCCAGGATATCTCCCTAGCAGATCGAGCTTTAGAAAGGATTGCTTCTTTCACTTGGAAGCTCAATTTTTTTTTATATAATGTCCCTGGGAGGGGCTGTTATCGCAGGTTTAGGTCTGAGGGCTCTATGTGCCCTTTCCAGGATTACCTCATGTGCGGAGACCGGGCCCAGTATAGAGAGACAGATTTGGGCGATTGTGTGTGGAATATCGCTTGCGGCTACTGTTTCTGGTATACCGCGAAATCGCAAGTTGTTGCGCCTCCCGCGGTTTTCTTGATCCTCCACAGTGCAGTATAGTGAGTTCAGGTTACTCTGAATAGAGGTTAGATGATTCGCAACCTGCATCTGGTGTTTCACCAGCACCGCATGCGAGTCCTCTAATATCTCAACTCTCCTTCCGATTTGCCGGACATCTTGCTTGATTGCTGACAGGTCGGTGCTTAGGGTCTCCAGTGCGGCAGCAAGAGTAGAAGACAAGGCTTCTTTGAGGTAAGATCTGGAAATCGGGAGGCTATCTGAGGTGTCTTCTTCCTCCGATACTGATTCTTTATCCCTCTGTGTGCGGCCGGCGGCGCGTGGAGAGACCGGCGCCATTTTGTTATCACGGGCTACATAGGCTGCAGCGGCTTTCTTGACATATTTGTCCTTGTCACCTTTGTTTGCTGCCTGCCTGTTCTGCTCTGAGGTGTCTCCGGCCTTTGAGCCACCGATTTTGACCATTTTTAAGTCTGTAGGCAAATTATAGGTGCTGTTAGGGTGATGTTAAGTACGGAGCTGCAGACTCAGGCAACCATCAGCTTCAGGCGCTAGCTCTGCCCCCCCGATGATGCTCTGTTTGAAGGTGCACCCTACGAAATACATTAATTTATGGGCAATTGCCACATCTAGTATATTTATTTAATGTTCCCTGTACGGCTTTATTTATGTCTTTATTCCTCAGACTGTATATAATGGGGTTGATCAAAGGAGTAAACACAGTATAGAGCAGTGATAGGATTTTACTGATGGTCAGTGTTTGTCCTCTTGTTGGAACAATATAAACTGTGAACAAAGTCCAGTAAAATATGGAGACCACAATGAGGTGGGAGCTACAGGTGGAGAAGGCTTTCTGTCTACCAGTACTGGATGGGATCCTTAAGATGACTGAAATAATTTTAACATAGGACATAATGATTATTAGGGATGGTATGATCACCGTCGGTATACTTAGTAAGTTGATTTGTAGTTTAATGAAATACGTATCAGAACAGGCCATTTCTAACAATGGGACAAGGTCACAGAAGAAATGGTCAATGATATTTGGAGTAAAAAAATTTAACCTCAGTATCGTTAGAATGTCAGTGAATGCAATGAAAAATCCTAACAACCAGCAGATGACAACCAATCTCATACAATATGTAGTTGTCATAATGGAAGTGTAATGGAGGGGATTACAGATGGCCACATATCTGTCATAGGACATCACTGTGAGATGAAAGCACTCAAATATCTCTGTACCACAGAAAACATAAAACTGAATGATACAGCCAGAAAAAGTAATGGTCCCCCTATTATTCAGTAGGATGTGAAGCATGTTGGGAACAATATCAGTTGTTAATAAGATGTCACTTATGGACAATTGTGAGATGAAAAAGTACATTGGAGTGTGGAGGTTCTTGCTGGTGGACACCAGGGTGATGATCAGGAGGTTCCCACATATTGTTCCATAGTAAACCACGAGGAGAAGACAGAACAGGAATATTCTTAAATATTGACTGCCTTGAAATCCTAGAAGGATAAACTCTGTGACCACAGTCAGATTGTCCTCCTGCATATAGAACAACCATGTAGATTTGATTGCTAAGATGTTCAGTCTATCATAAACTAGGACACATTGTTCTTTATATAATAAAATCCAGAACTTTACTGAGTTCTTGTGTGTTTCAAAACTCTAACCTTCACTGAAAAATACAGTGCATCTACTCGTACAAACTGGATTATAATTTGTGCAAAGTCATATATTTGGGTGTAACATGAGGTGTGGGGGAGCTAACTGGAAGAATGTTCTAAGCAGGTGTCTCTACATAATTATGTCAGATCTCCGAAGAGTATTAATATCACTGCATTTCATGTATTATGTGCATGTACTACAAATCCCATATAATTTTATTGGGAGTGGGTGGGCCCTTGATGCTAGTCAGGGCTGTCTCCACCCTTCCTACCTAGGAGGTTTGGTAAGTTAATGGCTGACTGCTAAGGAGCAGCTCCTGTAGGGAGATTCTATTCTCTTATAGACTAACAGCAGTTTTATGTACCAGCCCTTACAAGGGAAAAGATCTATAGAAGGTTTAGCCGACGTAAAGAGATTGTGGACTTTGGAAAGAAAGGTAAACATCACTAATCTGGCTTTAGCCTCCTCTGCATGTGGTGGAAACCCTGTAAGTTACAAGCTGCCCACCATAGCCAAAAGGACAGAAAAGCCTGTCTGTTCAGAGACTGTATGCCTATATATCGTATGATATAGTGCATCGCGAACAGTAGAGAGTTGAACAGTTTGATTGTAATCAAAGAGAGAATCAAACCTTCATATACAACCTTTGGGAGCTATTGGAAGGAACTGTAAAGAATGAATATTATGGAAATAGTTTGAGCAGATTACCTATGGACTGGCTTCAGTAAAGTACCGTGGATCTGTTACCAAAATTAGACTCTTTATCAGGGACCCTGCCTTGCACTATAAACTTCAACATCAAAGGCACCTCAACCGCCATCAGACAGAAGGACCCCAGAACTGGAGCGTGCCGCAAAGGGAACCAGTGCATCCCTTCCCGTCACTGCACACCGGCTCAGGGAGCTTCAGGAAACTGTGAGTACTGACTACTACACCTAATCGTCCACCCACACTCACTTGCAGCACTGTCACTGCAATAACATCTCTACATATAATTTTTTAACATAATTTTTATTCCCGCCCCTTTCCCAAGGTGTGTTGTGAGTTTTCTAATAGTTTTTATGTGTTTTTCCTGGCTTTGGGAGGCATTTCTTCCTTCTCCTATGAAAGAAATCCCTAAACAGAGTCATGTCCAGAGCATGCACCACTGAGACAAAAACAAACCAAAGGTGATGAAAAGTGCCACAAAGCAAATTCATTGTTTGTTAGGAACCCTAACCCTTCCCAACCAGACACCGTAAATATACAATAGACAAGTCGGTTCTTTAAAGGTGACACCCGCTCGTAAGTGCAGTGGGTGCCATAGCCACTGGGTACCTGCTGTTTTAAAACATCAAAGTTGCTGGTTCGCCATTTTTTTTTCACTTCACCTCCGAAAAAATATATATATATGAAAAGTGATCAAAAAGTTGTGCACACTCCAAAAGGGTATCAATAAAAACTATAGATTATCTAGCAAAAATGGGCCCTCACACAGTTCCGTAAACATGAAAAAAAGTTAAGGCATCTTAATAAGGCAATGCAAAGAAAATAATTCTTTTTTTCCAAAGTAAAAAAAATTTCAGTAATAAAACATGAGAAAAACAATATAAATGTTTTATTGTTGCAATCATACTGACCTGAGGAATGAAGGTAACAGGCCAGTTTTATCACATATAAAACAAAACCCATAAAACTGTGACGTAAATGTATTAAATTTATAATTTAAAGAAAAATTCCAGCTTCCCACTACATTGTAGGCAACCATAAATGGTGCCATTAGAAAGTACATCTTGACCCGCAAAAAAACAAGCCCTAATATGACTATGTTAATGGGAAAATAAAAAAGTTATAGCTCTGGGATGTCTGGGAATAAAAAAAAAATATATTATAAAATTGAAAATGACCCAGTCCTGACGGGGTTCAATAGTTTTTTTTTTATGATAACTCTTAGAAAGAGGCCCTAAAACTGTAAAAACTGCATGTGTGAATTCAAAAAATATCAATCACGGCCTAATTCTCTTCAGACGACAATGGTCTGTCAATGGTCGACTAAAATCGGTTCTTGTTAAATTTCACCTCATGAACGATCATTTTGGACCATTTTGATCATCTTTAGACTAATATTTAGGGTTGAATTTAAGGTTCCCTCACACTTTTTTTTTAACCATTTTTAAACTTGTAAAAATACCATGAATTTCAAGTATTTTTTATAACATTCTTACTAGTGTTTTAGCAGCCTTTGTGTTTTGTAACACTTAGGGTATCAAAAGACAATCTCAGTCAGCACTTGCTATAAAATAAAGCAAAAGCTCAGGTGTGCATCTCCATGGCTGAAAATACCATTGTAAAAGCAAATAAAATGCAACAGCCCCCTGCAGAAATAGAATACATGAACCAATTATATATTCACTATATAGAATGAATATAAGGTGCTTAGCAAATATATTTTGATTGAAATGATTTGTTCCCACCCACCACGTCAGGGTGACCACTTTTAGATGGGACCCTACTCTACAACAACTCCTCTCCTTTCCTTTTTGATGCCCGTTTAGAAGACAAAATCAAGAGTGGCTCATGAATGGAGAGAAAGTATAAAGGGCAGATAAAACTTCATAAAAGTTCACTCCTGCATCAACAAACTTGACCACGTGGTCGTACCCATAGAGTGAAAATCTGTACCATTCATGTAACTGGGGCTCACAGAAATTCATGTGTTTGCTGTAAAAAAACAAAACAAAAAAAAAATATCTTTAGATGAATGAAATTGCTTTTCAGTCACAGAAATTTATGTAACAAAATCTGCTGTTTGTGAAGGTCCCGTCTCATAACATGAATTTTTACAGTAATTTACAAGTCCTGTAGACAGCCTATGAGAAAAGTGCCAGAAAACAATGTCATACCTGGAGTGTGCTGTTTAAAAAAAAGCCTCAAACCACAAAAACACCACAATTGCTGAGCATGTAATGTAGACTTTTTAATGATTTGATTTAGACGCTAAAATAAGATCTGTGTTTTTGAATTAGAAAAGTAGTACAAAAATGGGAAGAAAAATGCTGTGAACAGTGCTGCAAACCTGTGTGAATCCAGCCTGATACTTTCATGGTAGACATCCTTAAGACATCTATATACAATTTGTATGTTACAAATCCTCCTGATTATACTTACAATGTGCATTTCCATAGCCCTGAATTAATATATTATTTTTTTCCTAAGATAAATCCTATTTCTTCAAGTGATAGAATTATCATGAATGATGAAATCCTGTAGGTTACGTTAGATGATGTGCAGTAATCACATTTTATATAGGATGTGCCGTGGACTGACTGCTTGTGCCTGTACTTATACATAGCAAGAACGGAAGGGGCCTATGGGGAAAATACTCTAAGGAGATTCCTTTACCAACTACTGAGAATTACTGCAGCAGCTTGTGTCTAAGATCACACAGATCAATTATTTCAGAAAAATAAAAACCTTTTATAATTAAGCTTTTCAGTCCTCTAGAAGTCAAATAAGGTTAGAAAAACATGGCTAATTTCTTCCAAAAACAGCCCCACATCTGTCCACAGGTTGTGTGTGTGGTTTTGCAGAAGAGCGTGATTCTCCTCAGTAGAGCTGGGCTGTGGACACAAGACACAATCCATGGACAGGTGAGGAGATCCATGTTTCTCTAAGGGCTCATTCTCACAACCATATGGTTGGAGACAGCAAAGATATTGTCCATAAAAAAGAAAAATTCTGGTTGACAATTCGGGTACATAGTGATAAATGAGACCTGCCTTTAATACCGACGGCACAGTAACTACAGCTACGGCCGGGTTCACACCAGAGCTTCCGTTTCCTTTCTCCTCTGTTATGAGACCAGAAGAAAGAAAATAATGGAACCGCTGGAGCCGTTAAATGGCGTTAGAAGACGGCGACTGAAGGACCCCATTTATTAATATTAGAACTAGATATAAGAATGTCATTCTACGACACTGTGCAATGCAACGAAATTTTAACCCATGTGGATCCCTCCATACTATGAACTGACTGGTATTTCACTAAATAAATATATTAGGGTTAAAACCAGATGGGCCCAACATGATGGACAGATCAAACATGAAAGTAGTGATGTTGCGAAAACAAAATTTTCAGTTCGCAAATGGCGAACGCGAATTTTCGCAAATGTTCGCGAACGGGTGAACCGGGCGAACCGCCATTGACTTCAATAGGCAGGCGAATTTTAACACCCACAGGGACTCTTTCTAGCCACAGTAGTGATGGAAAAGTTGTTTCAAGGGGACTAACACCTGGACTGTGGCATGCCGGAGGGGGATCCATGGCAAAACTCCCATGGAAAATTACATAATTGACGCAGAGTTGGGTTTTAATCCATAAAGGGTATAAATCACCTAACAATCCTAAAAATTTTTGAACAACGTGGTTTAAAACATACAGTGTGTGTATACGATCAGGTATGATGTTGTATCGATCAGGTAGTGTAAGGGTTACGCCCGCTTCACAGACATTGACAGACCAAACTCCCCTTTTAATGCACCGCAAACAACCGCAAACAGTCCATTTGCCCAACCGCAAACTCCCCATTTGGACAAGGTTGGATACCAAGCTAGCCATGTCCCGTTGATGTCATTGAAGGTTTCTTTCTCCACCCAGCCGCGTACAACACCAAGGGTCCCCGAAAGGTGAATTGAATTGATTTTTCGAACGGGGAGACGGTTAAAAAAACGCTGGCTCCCTCCTCTTTGTTTGAATCCACGGTCACTGCACCGTTCAATTTACTCTCACACCCGATATGAGTGGTATTTTCTGTAGTTCTCTTCTCATCAGTTTAATCCCTGTTACGTCCCATATCAGGGATTGCCTTTTGTGAAAAAAAAAAATTTAGGCCGGGTACCTTCGACTGCCTTCACAGTGACAGACCAAACTCTGACACACCAAACTGAATTGATTTTAGGATTCGGGAGATGGAAAAAGCAACTTGGTCGGTCCTCTTACTCCCAAGTTGGGGCACTGCGTGTGCACAGAGCAATGTGCTGTGACACCCTAAATGAGTGGTGTCTTAACTAGTACTATTCCTATCAGTTTAATCCCTGTTACGTCCCCTATCCGGGGACGTGTGTCGAATTGATTAACCATTGTCGAATTAACGAACCATTACGACATCCTGAAATAATTTAGTTCTGAGCTCTGTACTTGCTTTCTATTGGGGATTTTTTAAATTTTCTGCATTATTTCTAATAAACTATTAAGAGACTTTATTCTGATTTTTTTATTTTATGTATTAAAAACCCATACAACTTAAAAAAAAAAAAAGAAAATTAATGTTTTTTCAATGAAAAATTATCCAGCCGATCACTTTTGGTCTGATCATAATGAAGCAACGGCCTTATCATCTGGGGTGTGGCAACATTGCCAACACACTCATAGAGGTGATGATCGCTTCATTGTGATACGCAAGCCCCTTCACCACAACAAGGTAACGATCACGAAGGGGAATTGACACATGTATGTGCCTTTTTTTTTTGTTTTGTTTTTGCAGCCACAGTGCAGCACCAGAGGCCAGCAAAATTAGGCATGTACACATGCCTGAAAATTAATGGTATTGTTGCAGCCGCTGTTGTAGCAGCGGCCGGAAAAGTTGATGTTTTCCAGGCAGAAAGGTGACTAAAACATTGCAGCTTGAACCCTAGTTGGTGGCAGAGAATTCACGAAAGTCATCCGGTATGCAGACATTAAATACAGCAGCATGGGCACCATTTTGAGGCCAAGGCATGTCATCAGGCCTTTTGCTAGACAAACGTATCCCCCACTGTCAGTCCCTTCGGGATCCATGCCTCATTCATCTTAATGAAGGTGAGGTAATCAACACTTTTTTGACCGAGGCGACTTCTTTTGTCAGTGACAATGCCTCCTGCTGCACTGAAGGTCCTTTCTGACAGGACACTTGAAGCGGGGCAGGCCAGAAGTTCTATCGCAAACTGGGATAGCTCAGGCCACAGGTCAAGCCTGCACACCCAGTAGTCAAGGGGTTCATCGCTCCTCAGAGTGTCGATATCTGCAGTTAAGGCGAGGTAGTCTGCTACCTGTCGGTCGAGTCGTTCTCTAAGGCTGGATCCCGAAGGGCTGTGGCGATGTGTAGGACTGAAAATGTCCTCCATCAACAACACGTCTGTAAAGCGTCCTGTCCTTGCCGGCGTGGAGGATTACTTTCACCTCTTTCCCAGTAGGATTCCCGTTGTGCTGTGACATCCCCTTTATAAGCTGTGTAAAGCATATATTTTAGTTTGGTTTTGAACTGCTGCATCCTTTCCGACTTCCGGTAATTTGGTAACATTTCCGCCACTTTCTGCTTATACCGGTGTTCTAGTAGCGTGGCCACCCAGTACAGGTCGTTCTCCTTCATCCTTTTTATACGAGGGTCCCTCAACAGACATGACAGCATGAAAGACCCCATTTGCACAAGGTTGGATGCCGAGCTACTCATTTCACGTTCCCCGTCCTCACTGATGTCATTGACGGTCTGTTCTTCCCCCCAGCCACGTACAACACCACGGGTCCCAGATAGGTGACAACAACGAGCACCCTGGGATGCCGGATGTGGTTGGTCTTCCTCCTCCTCAAAGCCACATTCCTCCTCTGACTCCTCTTCCTCAGAATCCTCTTGCAGCGTTGCCGCAGGTCCGGCAAGCGATGATGACAAGGCTGTTTCTGGTGGTGATGGTGACCATAACTCTTCCTCTTCACGCTCATCTACGGCCTGATCCAACACTCATCACAGGGCACGCTCCAGGAAGAAAACAAATGGGATGATGTCGCAGATGGTGCCTTCGGTGCGACTGACTAGGTTTGTCACCACCTTAATAGGACGCATGAGCCTACAGGCATTGCGCATGAGTGTCCAGTAACGTGGCAAAAAAAATCCCAGCTCCGCAGAGGCTGTCCTAGCACCCCGGTCATACAAATACTCGTTGACGGCTTTTTCTTGTTGGAGCAGGCGGTCGAACATTAGGAGTGTTGAATTCTAACGTGTCGGGCTGTCGCAAATCAAGCGCCTCACTGGCATGTTGTTTAGCCGCTGGATATCTGAAAAGTGCGCCATGACCGTGTAGGAACGCCTGAAATGGCCACACACCTTCCTGGCCTGCTTCCGGACATCCTGTAAGCCTGGGTACTTAGACACAAAGCGTTGTACGATGAGATTCAACACATGTGCCATACACGGCACATGTGACAACTTGGCCAAATTCAATGCCGCCAACAAATTGCTTCCATTGTCACACACCACTTTGTCGATCTCCAGTTGGTGTGGGGTCAGCTACTGATCTACCTGTGCGTTCAGGGCGGACAGGAGTGCTGGTCCGGTGTGGCTCTCTGCTTTAAGGCAAGTCAACCCCAAGACAGCGTGACACTGTCGTATCCGGGATGTGGAATAGCCCCTGGGGAGCTGGGGGGATTCAGTTGATGTGCAGCCAGACGCCGCAGCATAAGAGGACTCAGCCGAGGAGGTTATCGAAGAGGATGGAGTAGGAGGAGTAGAGGAGGTGGCAGTAGGCCTGCCTGCAAGTCATGGCGGTGTCACCAACTCCGCTGCAGAGCCACGCATTCCATGCTTGTCAGCCATCAGCAGGTTGACCCAATGCGCAGTGTAGGTGATATACCTGCCCTGACCGTGCTTTGTAGACCAGGTATCAGTGGTCAGATGGACCCTTGCCCCAACACTGTATGCCAGAGATGCCATGACTTCCTTTTCAATTTCAGAGTAGAGGTTTGGGATTGCCTTTTTTGAAAAATAAAATTCGTCCAGGTACCTTCCACTGTGGTGTCTCAATAGCGACAAATTTTTTGAAGGTCTCAGACTCCACCAGCTGGTATGGTAAAATCTGGCGAGCTAAGAGTTCCGTCAAGCCAGCTGTCAGACGCCGGGCAAGGGGGTGACTTTGTGACATTGGCTTCTTACGCTCAAACATGTCCTTGACAGACACCTGACTGTGGGCAGATGAGCAGGAACTGCTCAAGGCGAGAGATGGAGTGGCGGATGGTTGAGAGGGGGCAAGAAGGACAGCAGTGGTTGACGTGGCTGAAGATGCTGGACCAGGAGGAGGATGGCGGCTTTGAGTTTGTGTGCTGCTTGTACTCATGTGTTGATCCCATAGGCGTTTGTGATGTGCAATCATGTGCCTTCGCAAAGCAGTTGTACCGAGGTGGGTGTTGGACTTCCCACGACTCAGTTTCTTTTGGCACAGGTTGCAAATGGCATTGCTGTTATCAGAGGCAGACACACAAAAAAAATGCCACACTGCTGAGCTTTGCAATGACGGCATTCTGGTGGTGGCAACAGCATGTGTTGATTGGCGTGCTGTCTGCCTGACCCCGGGTGTCGATACATGCTGTCTGACTGTGCCACTAGCTCCTTGCGACGACCTCCCCCTGCTTCCAACTCGTCTCCTCTTTCTCTCTGTCTCCCCTTCTGAACTTTCCCCCTCTTCTTCTTCTCTTCGAGCAGGCACCCACGTGGCATCCACGGACACATCGTCATCATCAACCACTTCACTTGTATCTGACACCTCAGCAAAGGAAGCAGCAGCGGGTACAACATCATCATCACACTGTACGTCCATGTGTGTAATCCTGCCTGACTGAGACATATCCCTGTTATCTACATCCTCTGGCAATAATGGTTGCGCATCACTAATTTCATCCAACTGATGTGTAAATAACTCCTCTGACGGATCAAGTGAAGCGGCTGTGGTGGCTATGGTGGTAGTGGTGGTGGTGGCGGCGAGCGGGAGAGTGGTAACTTGAGAGCAGGTGACCGAAGCTGAGCTGGAGGAGGATGGTGCGTCAAGGTTCTTAGCGGAAGCTGTTGAAGATTGGGTGTCCTGTGTAAACCAGTCAACTATTTTCTCTGAATTTTTCCGGTTCAGGGTACGTGGCCTCTGAACACTGGGCATTATTCCAGGGCCAGTGGAAATCACAGCACCACGACGGCCCCTGCGGGGTGGCCTGCCTTTGCCTGTCATTTTTTTTAGATAAGTGGTACTATGCGTGCAAGGTACTGTGCCACCCTATATAAGTGGTGGGCAGTGGACACAGTACAGTCTGTGAGCCTGCAGCCTCTCACTGGCTTGCAACTGCGATTATATCACAGAGAAATAATAAATGGACTTTTTTTGATCTGCAAGGTATTGTGATTGACACCCTGTATGAATGGTGTGCACACAGTACTGTCTGTGAGCCTGCAGCCTCTCACTGTCTGGCAACTGCGATTATATAAAAAAATATTAAAAATAATTGACTTTTTTTTATCTGCAAGGTACTGTCTGTGACACCCTGTATGAATGGTGTGCACACAGTACTGTCTGTGAGCCTGCAGCCTCTCACACCAGGGCAGGCAACTGCAATACATATATATATAAAAAAAAAAAGCAGACTGATGTACCAGCCCTAAAAAGGACTTTTTGGGGTGCTGTCAGGATGCTGTCCTTACAGCAGATGAGTCTGTGGACACAGAACAATGCCCTAGCTAATGCTTTCCCTATTCAATCAGCAGCAGCAGCACTGTCCCTCCTCTCACTGAGAATGCAGCTTCCGAATGAATCTAAAATGGATTCTGTCCAGGAGGTGGGAGGGTTTCGGAGGCAGGGTTTGCTGCTGATTGGCTGGAATGTGTCTGCTGACTGTGAAGTACAGGGTCAAAGTTTGATCAATGATGATGTATAGGGGCGGACCGAACATCGCATATGTTCGCCCACCGCGGCGAACGCGAACAAGCTATGTTCGCCGGGAACTATTCGCTGGCGAACTATTCGGGACATATCTACATGACAGCTGGATTATTGCTATAAGGGACAGAAGCTTGAAAACTAGTAGCTGCCATATAAGATGGCGACCAAATAAGAGCTATTGCTGGTGTGGGGTAATGGCATCTGAAGGGTCAAAAGTCTGCGACCGTCATTACCGTCCTATCGGGGACATTAGTGCAGGGTGTCTGTCTTTAAAACAGCAGACACCCAGTGGCCATGACGCCCGCTGCATGTTCCATTTTTTAATAACAGGGTGCCGACATAAATATACTGTCGACTGTCGGGAAAGCGTTACCTTCCAAGCCTTCACACTGAGAGACCTGGGTATAACTGATTCATAGCGATTTGTGACAAATTACTTTAGCCACATAAAATTTTTCAAAACTTTGCTAATCTCTAATGATGGTCTAAAAGCATGGCCATCCAGTAATCATCAGACTGGTACATGTGAATGATACTCCTGTCAGTGGATGGGTAAGCTTGCATACGGCTTGCCATTCTGGCCAGTGATGCTGTCTCATGTGCTGCAATAGAGCTCTGTCACCTATGTCTGAACTCCCACAGCTTATTTTAATCCTGCAGATCTCGCACACGGCTGTGCTTCTGTGTGTCGTCTCTGTGGAGAAAAAGTGCCATATGTGAGTTGCTCACAAAGAACTAGCAGTAGCTTAGTGTAGGAGTAGCACGTTTTGAGCCTGCATCCCCTGTATTAGCAGCATATCTAGTTCTTGAGATGACCACAATAGAATCAGATCTGGTCTTGCCAGCTGTTTTGGAGTTTTGGCAGTATATTGCCTCTGTTCTTTATTGCCACTGTGGCCATCCCCCTCCTCCTTCGGCACCTCGATCCAGCTCCCAGGTCCTGTCCAATAAACAATCATCATTGCAGTTCTCTCCCTTCCCCCCACTTTTATCAGACTCTAATATGTGATGGTGGAATCCTTGGATCCCCTCCCGATTCCCAAAGTATTTGCACCAATTGCCACTGAAACTACCTCTGGCCCCACTGACAATACTGGCTGGCTACTGGTGCTACTATTACCACCACCAACACAGCTATGCATGGGGTTCCTTCAGAGAAGTCCAAATGCTGACTGCACTCACACAAGTCATCAACAGCGAGACTTTTAACTATCTGCCAAAGTATGTGGTGGTGTTTTGTTGTCTCTTCTTAGAAGAAAAAAAAGGCACTTCACTAGGAGAAGGCAGTGAAGACAGAGAGGCCGGCACTGACAAGCTTCTCTGGAGCTGCAAGGAGAAGGAGCAAGAAGAATGCTGTGACCCTTGGCTCCAAGGCACAGTGTCAGACTCAGAAGTCACCTCCATGTCATCCTGCTGGGACAGAGAGGAGAAGGGAGCCCTCCAGTCCACAATCTCATCCTCTTTGTCATTAGTAATAATGTTGTATTGGTGTCTTTCAGAAGCCAGGAAGAACTGTGAACTACTACTACTACTACTACTGCTACTGCTACTGCTACTGCTACTGCTACTGCTACTGCTACTGCTGCTGCTGCTGCTGCTGCTACTGCTACTGCTACTGCTACTGCTACTGCTACTGCTACTACTGCTACTACTGCTACTACTACTACTACTACTACTACTACTACTACTACCATTCTGGCTTTGGGAGGACAAGGCCTGGCTCTGGGCCTTTTGTTTGGAACTCTTCCATATTTCATACATTTGGCCTAATGTACGTACACAGTCACACAAAGTATGGAACAGATTACAAATCTGCTTTCTGTAACAGAGAGTAGTGATGATAGGCAGGGGTCATATTCGAATTTGCGATATTTCTCAAATATTTTGTAGAATATTCCTGAATTTGAATATACGTTATATTATACAATTTTTTTTACTCAAAAAATTGGCAAGGTAATGATCGCGTGATATGTGAATTTTCGTAATGCAAATTTTTATCGGAAAATTTTCAATTGCCGAGTAAAAACATGATTCCTCCCTGCTTCTTGCTTGTGGGCCAATGAGTCATAGCACTATATGGAATATCTTTTTTTTTTTTGAATATTCGTAATATTCTAAAAAAAGAATATATAGCAATATAGAGAATATAAAAAAAAAACGAATGTAGAGCAATTTAGCTAATATAGTGCTATAATCTTTTTTTTTAATAGTTGTAATTTTTTTCCAATTTGAACTTCAGATGAGAAAAAAACTTACAATTATTAGACAAAGAAGATTATATCACTATATTAGCTAAATTGCTCTATATTAGTTTTTATTCGAATATTTGCTATATTGTTATATATTCTTGTTTTAGAATATTCCGAATATTCAAAAAAACTAATATATTCCATATAGTGCTATATATTAGTTTTTTAGAATATGCATAATTTTTCCCATCTAGTCACGATTCCTCCCTGCTTCTTGTTTGTGGGCCAACAAGTCATTGGCCCACAAGCAAGAAGCAGGGAGGAATCATATTTTTACTCAGCAATTGAAAAATTTGCGATAAAAATTTGCAATACGAAAATTTGCAATCAACATTACTCCTAAAGTCAAAGATACTGCAGCCTTCTCATTGGCCCACAAGCTAAAAGCAGGGATGGATCATGTTTTTTTTGTTTTAAAATCTCGAATATTCGAAATTACGAATATATATCACTATATTCTAAATATTCGCAAATTTTTGAAGTACCTATATTCACAATAAAAATTCACAATTCGAATATTCGTGATCAACACTAACAGAGAGGCACAATTAACAAACACACTGAAGACACTGCTATTAACTGCTGATTTACTTGGGTAATAATGTAGTATTGGCACCAGTAACAGATTGAGAGAAAAAAAAACTTGTCAACTTGTCAACATAGTATGAGTTTACCCCCCCCCCCCTTCACCACACACTCACATACACCAATGCTTGAACTATTATTTCAGGTATTTTCACTCAGAGATTTAAAAGAGTAACTTCTGGATAGTAAAACACATGATGGACCCTTATATTGTAACCCCCCTACTGACACATAAACTGTCTGTAGATTCCCTGTCCCAGATTTTGGCCTGCTATTTTAGGTGTTTTCATTCAGAGATTTAACCACATCTGGGCCATTTGTCCCCTTCCTGATCAGGCCTAATTTTGCAAATCTGACATATCTCACTTTATGTGGTAATAACTTTGGAACACTTTTACTTATCCAAGCCATTCAGAGATTCTTTTCTCGTGACACATTGTACTTCATGACAGTCATAAATTTGAGTCAATATATTTCACCTTTATTTATGAAAAAATCCCAAATTTACCAAAAATTTGGAAAAATGCGCAATTTTCAAAATTTCTACTTCTCTGCTCTTAAAACAGAAAGTGATACCTCATAAAATATTTATTACTTAACATTCCCCATATCTCTACTTTATGTTGGCATCATTTTGGAAATGTCATTTTATTTTTTTAGGACGTTAGAAGGCTTAGAAGCAATTCTTAAATTTTTTTAAGAAAATTGCCAAAACCCAATTTTTAAGGACCAGTTCTGGTCTGAAGTCACTCTGTGGGGCTTACATAGTGGATACCCCCATAAATGACCCCATTGTAGAAACTACACCCCTAAAAAGTTACTTAAAACTGATTTTACAAACTTTGTTAACCCTTTAGGCGTTTCCCAAGAATTAAAGGAAAATGGTGATCAAATTTTAAAATTTTACTTATTTGGCAGATTTTCCATTTTAAACCATTTTTTTATATAACACATCGAGGGTTAACAGCCAAACAAAACTCAATATTTATTACCCTGATTCTGCAGTTTACAGAAACACTCCACATGTGGTCGTAAACTGATGTAAGGTCACACGGCAGGGAGCAGAAGAAAAGGAGCGACGCATGGTTTTTGGAAGGCAGAGTTTGCTGAACTGGTTTTTTAGATACCATGTCTCATTTGAAGTCCCCCTGATGCACCCTTACAGTGGAAACTCCCATTTTGGAAACTAGGGGATAAGGTGCCAGTTTAATTGGTACTATTTTTGGGTACACATGATTTTTTGATCATTCATTATAGCACTTTATGGGGCAGGGTGACCAAAAAATTGGTTGTTTTAGCACAGCACATTTATTTATTTTTACAGCGCTCCCCTTAGGGGTTAGGTCATGTGACATTTTTATAGAGCAGATCGTTATTGGTACCATTTTGTGGGACATACGCCTTTTTGATCACTTGGTGTTGCACTTTTTGTGATGTAAGGTGACAAAAATGGCTTTTTTTTACACAGTTTTTATTTTATTTTGTTTACAGTGTTCACCCGAGGGGTTAGGTCATGTGATATTTTTATAGGAGCTGATTGTTACGGACGTGGCGATACCTAATATGTATACTTTTTTTTTTATTTCACTTAACACAATAGTATTTTTGAAACAAAAAAATTATGTTTTAATGTGTCCATGTTCTGAGAGCTATAGTTATTTTTTTTTTAAACAATTAAAATATCTACCGACTCATTTTTTGTGGGATGAGGTGACGGTTTTATTGGTACCAATTTGTGGCACCTATTTGATCACTTAGTGTTGCACTTTTTGTGATGTAAGGTGACAAAAATGGCATTTTTTGACTGAGGTTTTTATTTTATTTTGTTTACAGTGTTCACCCGAGGGGTTAGGTCATGTGATATTTTTATAGAGATGGTTGTTACGGACGTGGCAATACCTAATATGTATACTTTTTTTTATTTATTTCACTTTAACACAATAATAGCATTTTTGAAACAAAAAAATTATGTTTTAAGGTGTCCATGTTCTGAGAGCTATATTATTATTTTTTTTAACTATTTTCTTATGTAGGAGCTAATTTTTTGTGGGTTGAGGTGACGGTTTTATTGGTACCAATTTGTGGGACATAAGCCTTTTTGATCACTTGGTGATGTAAGGTGACAAAAATGGCTTTTTTATTTTTAGTTTTTATAGTGTTTATTGGACTGGGTGGATCATGTGAAATATTTATAGAGCCGACCATCACGGACGCGGCAATACCAAATATGTCTATTTTATTTTATTTTTTCAAATTTTAACTTTTTTTTTTATTCCTTACTTGGGGAATTTTTTATTTTATTTTAACACTTAATTTTTATTATTTTTTTACTTTTTTTTTCACTACTGATTTCTCCTATAACTGGGACTGACATAGTAGCCCCAGTTACAGGTGAAATACACCCCCCAGAGAGACTGTGCAGCACTATACAGCGCTGTACAGCCTCAGTGCAGGGCTGATCGAGGTCTGTGAAAGACTCAACAGCTCCTGCACTCTCCGGCCCCGGCGATCACATGATCACCGGGCCGGAACAGGAAGCGCATAACACTTCCTGCACTATATACACAACCCTCGTGAGCTATTGATAGGTGTGAAACACAGAGGGGTGTGATATACTTATAATATACTTTCTAACATAGAAAGTATATTATAGTGCATTTGTATGCTTCCAGAAAATACTGATTGAGGGCTGTGATCTATCAGCTTCCACAAAATAGTGGTAGAGGTTTTCCATATACCTGCATCCACAAAATTACTGCTTGATGGTGATATACCTGCTTTAACTAACAACTGATTGAGTCCTGTCATATATAAGCTTCCACAAAATAGTAGTAGAGGTTTTCCATATACCTGCCTCCACAAAATACAGATTGCGGGTTTTGATATACCTGCTTTAACTAACAACTAATTGAGTCCTGCAATATATCAGCTTCCACAAAATAGCGGTAGAGGTTTTCCATATACAGTTATATCATCGTTAACGCTCCCTGCAGACTCGCATCAGCGTGTAACGATAGCGAATTTCATTTGTGAACCCGAAGCGCTTGGTAGTGCAATTTTGCTGGTGAACACCAGACCCGGGACCCGCTTGGAACTACAGTACATGGGAGAGTAGGCTGTAAACTGCAGCCCCCCCTTGATCACGCACGCGGCCAAAAAGCAGAAATCGGGTGTCGGGGGTGGCGGGGTGTGGGTGGAGTTCACCAGACAGCTACTGTACACTGTACCGCATTGTGATTTCAACTTTCTCAAATCCGACAATACATTCTAGCAGCATGGAGCCGTTCCCATGGCTCCATGAGCACGGAAGTCGGCAGAAGCTCTAAGTTGAAATCGCAATGCGATTTATAGAAGTTGAATTAAACTTAGCACTGCTATATTCCATATTCGTTAATACAACTTTAAGTTTCATTCGTGCGCGAATACAACTTAGAGCCACTGTTCTAGTCACTGTTAAAGGGGAAGTCTTTGTCAAAATCACTTTTAAAGGGGAGGCCGTTGTCAAAGTCACTGTTAAAGGGGAGGTCACTGTTCAAGTCACTCTTAAAGGGGCGGCCACTGTTCTTGTCACTGGTACAGGGGAGGTCTTTGTCAAAGTCACTGTTAAAGGGGAGGTCACTGTTCAAGTCACTGTTAAAGGCGCGGCCACTGTTCTAGTCACTGTTAAAGGGGAGGTCACTGTTCAAGTCACTCTTAAAGGGGCGGCCACTGTTCTAGTCACTGTTAAAGGGGAGGTCAATGTTCAAGTCACTCTTAAAGGGGCAGCCACTGTTCTAGTCATTGTTAAAGCAGAGGCCGTTGTCAGTCACTTTTAAAGGGGAGGGCACTGTTCAACTCACTCTTAAAGGGAAGGGCACTGTTCCAAGTCACTCTGAAAGGGGCGGCCACTGTTCTAGTCACTGTTAAAGGGGAGGTCTTTGTCAAAGTCACTTTTAAAGGGGAGGCCGTTGTCAAAGTCACTGTTAAAGGGGAGGTCACTGTTCAAGTCACTCTTAAAGGGGCGGCCACTGTTCTAGTCATTGTTAAAGGGGAGGCCATTGTCAAAGTCACTGTTAAAGGGGAGGTCTTTGTCAAAGTCACTTTTAAAAGGGAGGCCGTTGTCAAATACATTCTAGCAGCATGGAGCCGTTCCCATGGCTCCATGAGCACGGAAGTCGGCAGAAGCTCTAAGTTGAAATCGCAATGCGATTTATAGAAGTTGAATTAAACTTAGCACTGCTATATTCCATATTCGTTAACTTCGTTAATACAACTTTAAGTTTCATTCGTGCGCGAATACAACTTAGAGCCACTGTTCTAGTCACTGTTAAAGGGGAAGTCTTTGTCAAAATCACTTTTAAAGGGGAGGCCATTGTCAAAGTCACTGTTAAAGGGGAGGTCACTGTTCAAGTCACTCTTAAAGGGGCGGCCACTGTTCTTGTCACTGGTACAGGGGAGGTCTTTGTCAAAGTCACTGTTAAAGGGGAGGTCACTGTTCAAGTCACTGTTAAAAGCGCGGCCACTGTTCTAGTCACTGTTAAAGGGGAGGTCACTGTTCAAGTCACTCTTAAAGGGGCGGCCACTGTTCTACTCACTGTTAAAGGGGAGGTCAATGTTCAAGTCACTCTTAAAGGGGCAGCCACTGTTCTAGTCATTGTTAAAGCAGAGGCCGTTGTCAGTCACTTTTAAAGGGGAGGGCACTGTTCAACTCACTCTTAAAGGGGAGGGCACTGTTCCAAGTCACTCTTAAAGGGGCGGCCACTGTTCTAGTCACTGTTAAAGGGGAGGTCTTTGTCAAAGTCACTTTTAAAGGGGAGGCCATTGTCAAAGTCACTGTTAAAGGGGAGGTCACTGTTCAAGTCACTCTTAAAGGGGCGGCCACTGTTCTAGTCATTATTAAAGGGGAGGCCATTGTCAAAGTCACTGTTAAAGGGGAGGTCTTTGTCAAAGTCACTTTTAAAGGGGAGGCCGTTGTCAAAGACACTGTTAAAGGGGAGGTCACTGTTCAAGTCACTCTTAAAGGGGCGGCCACTGTTCTAGTCTTTGTTAAAGGGGAGGCCGTTGTCAAAGTCACTGTTAAAGGGGAGGGCACTGTTCCAAGTCACTCTTAAAGGGGCGGCTACTGTTCCATGGTGATGGGGACGCTCCATGAGCACGGAAGTCGGCAGAAGCTCTAAGTTGAAATCGCAATGTGATTTATAGAAGTTGAATTAATCGCATTGCGATTTCAACTTAGCACTGCTATATTCCATATTCGTTAACTTCGTTAATACAACTTTAAGTTTCATTCGTACACAAATACAACTTAGAGCAAGGTGCCAATATGAAATTTGCCTGCCTAATGCCTATACAGTCTACCATGTTTGGATTGTTATCGCGATAATACGTAATTTAAATAATCGTGTTTGTACGTCTGGACGTGCGTGCGTCTGTATGTGCGTGCCTGTCTTTGGATCGCGAGGAGAGTGGGGAGAGACGAATCTGACAAATCTGACGAAAACGGCATATAGCAATTTCGATCCAGAAGAGCTGGAATATTGTCATGCCCCGCTCTGACAATGTGCGGAGGTCGGCCAGGATAGCAGCACGAGTTTAGTGTTTGTTTTGGAGCCATGCTGGATCCGCCTCTCCTCAGGTGCACTCGGTGGGGTCATTAGTTTAATAGCACACCATCCCAGTGCTCTGAGCAGATTATATGAATCATTGTGGTCTTGGAAGCTACGAAGGAAGATTGTCTGTTCCAGCTCAGAAAGATAATTGTGATTTCTAGTTTGGTTGTTTTGTGTCATCTCTCCCATCCAGGTTCTGTGCGAGCAGGCTGCTCCTATTTCCCCTCTTCACCATCTTAGGGAATTTAAAGTGTTTTAGCCCAGGCACAGGGACACATCATACCTACCATAAATGTCTGCATGTGGGCTGAGCAGTGCAGGGAAAGAGGTCAGGGATTAGCTAGGAGGTGACCCTTCCCCTGTCTCTCGCCCAGAGCCTGGTTGGTGGGTTATCTGTGAGTCTGAGTGCACGCCCGCCGTGACATTATAATCCGCCATACTGTGACTGCCATTACTCAGCGGTTTTGTGATGGCATCAATTGAATCATTAGTTGACCACATGCAGGGGCTATCCCTAGAGGTTGTGGAGCTACGGGGTTCGGTCACACGGTGTCAGAATGCTCTGGCAGCTGGTGCAGGTCAAATTTGTGTTGAGCCTAAAGTGGCTCTTCCTGATCGATTTTCAGGAGGTACGGAAGACTTTATCCGTTTTAGAGAATCCTGCAAATGGTATTTTCGGCTGCGTCCATCGTCGTCAGGTGATGAGAGTCAGAGGATAGGTATAGTTATTTATCTGCTTAAAGGGGACGCGCAATCCTGGGCATTTTCTCTGCCACCTGGTTCTCGGGCCCTCCGGTCGGTGGAGGAATTTTTTAAGGCTCTGGGATTAATCTAAGATGACCCATTTCGGGTCTCGATGGCAGAGTCGAGATTACGTAATTTGTTTCAGGGGGAACTTACTGCAGAGGCTTACTGTGTTGAGTTTAGGAGGTGGGCTACTGAATCATAGTGGAATGATCCCGCGTTATGTAGTCAGTTTTGTCAGGGGTTATCTGAAAGATTGAAGGATGCCCTTGCTTTTCATGAATACCCAGACTCTTTGGAGAACGCCATGTCTTTAGCAGTACGGCTAGATAGACGTATCAGAGAGAGGTATAGGGCTCCCTCCGCGCAAGGTACCCCTTCTGTGAGTGGTTTTGTCTCTACTGCCTCCCCGGGTGATGTTACAGGTAACTCTGGGGTAGCGGAGGAACCCATGCAGTTGGGTCAGGTTTCTTGCCTTTCTGATAGTAGAGACTTTAGGAAAGTGCACAAACTATGTTACTATTGTGGAAAGAGGGGTCATTTTATTTTTGCTTGTCCTTATGTTAAACCACAGGTGGAAGAGAAAAAGAAAAAAGAAAAAAAAAACTTCCCTGACACTTGGTAGTACGAATGGTGTGGTGGAGCAGGCAGGTATGCAAGCTCCCTGCAGTTCCCCTTTTCTCCTTCCAGCTATGGTGGAGCTAGAGTCAAAAAATATTTTTGTTGATGTATTCCTTGATTGTGGTGCTGGGGTAAACCTAATTGACTTTCTTTTCCTTCAAAACCTAGGACTAAGTACTTGCACTTTAGAGAACGAGATTCGTGTTTTTGCAATTGATTCTTCCCCTCTTTCTCAAAGGAGCCTTACTCACATTGTTCATTGTATTTACTTAAGGGTGGGTGATTCACATGTTGAAATTATTTCTTGTTTTGTCATGAAGGATTTGCCAGCTCCTATAGTTTTGGGGTTGCCATGGTTGACTAGACATAACCCAAATATAGACTGGCAAGCGAGACAAATCATTGGTTGGAGTGAATTTTGTTCGGATAATTGTCTTGGCACATCTATCTCTGGTGTGTCCATTACGGCTTTACCTCAGTATCTCTCGGATTTTGCGGATGTCTTTTCGGAGGGTGGGGCTCAGGAATTGCCCCCTCATCGAGACTATGATTGTCCAGTTAATCTCATTCCGGGGGCTAAGTTGCCAAAGTCTCGGCTTTATAACCTCTCTCAACCCGAAAGAGAGGTCATGCGAAAGTATGTCGCCGAGAGTTTGGCAAAGGGTCATATTAGACCATGTAAGTCTCCAATGGCAGTGGGTTTGTTCTTTGTGAAGAAAAAGGATGGATCACTGAGACCGTGTTTGCATTTCCAGGAATTGAACCGTATTACAGTCCGGGATCCATATCCCCTGCCTTTCATCTCTGATCTTTTTGATCAGATTGTTGGAGCCAAAGTGTTCTCCAAGTTTGATTTGAGAGGGGCCTACGATCTGATCAGAATCAAGGAGGGGGTTGAGTGGAAAACGGCCTTCTATACACACGAGGGTCATTTTGAGAACCTGGTTATGCCTTTTGGGTTGACGAACGCGCCAGCAGTATTTCAGCGATTCGTCAATGACATTTTTCATCATTTGGTGGGGATGTTCATAGTAGTTTACCTGGATGACATTTTAATTTATTCTCCTGATCTGAAGACCCATCATGATCATGTGAGACAGGTTTTGACGATCCTCCGGGAGAATAAATTATATGCCAAATTGAAGAAATGTTTCTTTGCGGTGCAAGAGCTTCCGTTCTTGGGATACATGCTTTCTGATTCTGGTTTTCGTATGGACCACGAAAAGGTCCGGGCGGTTCTGGAGTGCGACCGACCAGAGAATCAGAAAGCTTTGATGCGGTTCTTGGGGTTTCCGAATTATTATAGAAAATGTATTTCGAATTATTCCACCGTAGTAAAACCTCTCACTGATATGACCAAGAAGGGCGCCGATTTCTCTGTCTGGTCGGATGAGGCATTGCAGGCCTTTTCGGCTATTAAGGAGCATTTTGCGTCTGCTCCCATTCTGGTGCAGCCGGATGTGTCTCAGCCATTCGTAGTGGAGGTTGATGCATCAGAGGTGGGGGTTAAAGCGGTGCTGTCACAGGGTTCATGTCCTGACAAGTGGGTCCCGTGTGCCTTTTTCTCCAAGAAGCTCTCGGTCGCCGAGAGGAATTATGATGTTGGAGATAGAGAGTTGTTGGCTATCAAGTTGGCCTTTGAGGAATGGCGTCACTGGTTGGAGGGGGCGTCTCACCCCGTTACGGTATATACAGACCATAAGAATTTGGCTTACCTGCAATCTGCCAAGCGTCTGAACCCTAGGCAGGCCAGATGGTCACTGTTTTTTACCAGGTTGAATTTTGTGGTTACCTTTCGCCCAGGGGTCAAGAACGTCAAGGCAGATGCCTTGTCTAGCAGTTTTCCTGGGGGAGGTGATTCAGAGGATCCTGCGCCGATTTTAGCGGATGGGGTGGTAGTCTCCGCTCTGTACCCTGAATTGGAGATGGAGGTGTTGGGAGCCCAGGAGGGGGCTCCTGGTTCTTGTCCCCCAGGGAGGTTGTTTGTTCCTGAGGACCTGCGATATAAGGTGTTCAAGGAACATCACGATACTGTCCTCGCTGGACATCCTGGTGGTAAGTCCACCTGTGATCTAGTATCCCAGAGGCTCTGGTGGCCAGGGTTACGTAAGAGCATTGAGAATTTCGTGACAGCTTGTGAAACCTGCGCTCGGTCAAAGGTTGCTCATACTCGACTGGCTGGTTCACTTCTTGCATTGTCGATTCCGTCTCATCCTTTGACGCATTTGTCTATGGATTTTATTACGGATCTGCCGAGTTCCTCCGGGAGAATAGTGATTTTGGTGGTAGTTGACCGTTTCAGTAAAATGGCTCACTTTATACCACTAACTAGTCTGCCTAACGCTAAGACTCTTGCGCAGATTTTTGTGGATAATATTGTGAAATTGCATGGTATTCCTTCGGATGTGGTCTCTGATAGGGGCACGCAGTTTGTCTCCAGGTTTTGGAGGGCGTTCTGCTCTCGGCTTGGCATTCAACTTTCATTCTCTTCGGCTTTTCATCCGCAGTCGAATGGTCAGACGGAGCGTACAATTCAAAACCTGGAGACCTACTTGAGGTGCTTTGTGGCTGAGAATCAAGAGGACTGGTCCTCATTCTTGTCCTTAGCAGAGTTTGCGTTGAATAACCGTAGGCAGGAGTCCACGGGTAAGTCGCCATTTTTTGCCGCATACGGTTTCCATCCTTAGTTTGGTACCTTTTCTGGGACTAGTTCCTCTGGGATGCCAGAGGAGGCGAGATTCTCTTCTGCCTTATCCTCCATCTGGCGGAGGATTCAAGGGAATTTGGAGAAGATGGGTGAGAGGTATAAACGAATGGCTGACAAGAGACGTGTGACTGGTCCGGACCTGTGTGTGGGTGATTTGGTGTGGTTGTCCACTAAGAATATCAAATTGAGAGTGCCATCTTGGAAACTGGGTCCAAGATTTATTGGTCCGTATAAAATTTCTGCGGTGATCAATCCTGTAGCGTTTCGGCTGGATCTTCCGCAGACTTGGAGGATCCATGATGTGTTCCACAGGTCTTTATTAAAAAAATACGTGAGACCGGTGGAACCATCGACATTGCCTCCTCCTCCTGTTCTAGTCGAGGGAAAATTGGAGTTTGAGATCAACAGGATTCTCAACTCTAGAGTTCTTCGGGGTTCCCTTCAGTACCTGGTGCACTGGAGGGGATACAGCCCTGAGGAGAGGATGTGGGTTCCGGCATTGGATGTCAACGCCAGCTGACTGGTGAGGGCTTTTCATAGGTCCCATCTGGATAAGGTTGGTCCGGGGTGTCCGGAGGTCACCCGTAGAAGGGGGGGTACTGTCATGCCCCGCTCTGACAATGTGTGGAGGTCGGCCAGGATAGCCAGGATAGCAGCACGAGTTTAGTGTTTGTTTTGGAGCAGTGCTGGATCCGCCTCTCATCAGGTGCACTGGGTGGGGTCATTAGTTTAAATAGCACACCATCCCAGTGCTCTGAGCGGATTATAGGAATCATTGTGGTCTTGGAAGCTAGGAAGGAAGATTGTCTGTTCCAGCTCAGAAAGATAAGTGTGATTTCTAGTTTGGTTGTTTTGTGTCATCTCTCCTATCCAGGTTCTGTGCGAGCAGGCTGCTCCTATTTCCCCTCTTCACCATCTTAGGGAATTTAGGGTGTTTCAGCCCAGGCACGGGGACACATCATACCTACCATAAAGGTCTGCATGTGGGCTGAGCAGTGCAGGGAAAGAGGTCAGGGATTAGCTAGGAGGTGACCCTTCCCCTGTCTCTCGCCCAGAGCCTGGTTGGTGGGTTATCTGTGAGTCTGAGTGCACGCCCGCCGTGACAAATATTTGATCACTGTAAGTAATTATTCTACCTAACAAGTATGTCACAGTTAAAGGGGCGGCCACTGTTCTAGTCACTGTTAAAGGGGAGGTCAATGTTCAAGTTACTCTTAAAGGGCCGGCCACTGTTCTAGTCATTGTTAAAGCGGAGGCCGTTGTCAAAGTCATTGTTAAAGGGGAGGGCACTGTTCAACTCACTCTTAAAGGGGAGGGCACTGTTCCAAGTCACTCTAAAAGGGGAAGCCACTGTTATAGTCACTGTTAAAGGGGAGGTCTTTGTCAAAGTCACTTTTAAAGGGGAGGCCGTTGTCAAAATCACTCTTAAAGGAGCGGCCACTGTTCAAGTTACTCTTAAAGGGGCAGCCGTTATTCAAGTCATTCTTAAAGGGGTGCCCACTGTTACTAGTCACTCTTAAAGGGGCAGCCACTGTTCAAGTCCCTCTTAAAGGGGCGGCCACTGTTCAAGTCACTGTTAAAGGGGCAGACTCTGTCAAGGTCACTGTTAAATGGGAAGCCATTGTTGAAAGTCACTGTTAAAGTGGTGTCCACTGTGGAGTTTAATTCTTATATTTGCTTTGAATAAAAATGTTTTTATTTTTACTTTACTTTCATATAGTTCCATAGGGAACTATATAAATATCTACTCTTTTACCATTTTCATATTAAATTTTATTTTTTATGGTTGAGATGACTATAATTACTAATAATTGTATTTTACAACTTTGGGTTTACATCCTTTAATTGTTATCTTGCAGACAATGTTGCAGAAGGGTTATGATGACCTACGTTCCCGGACAGAGAAGCAGGCCATTGTACGAAGAATAGGCTACATTCTGTGGCAGAAAAATAACAAGAGCCATTCTAAGGAGGCCTATCTCAAAAAATGGTCTGACCTCAAACGGCACAAGATGAATCTCATCAAAGATGTCAGAGACAAAAATTGTCCAGGTACGATGCTTACATTAATTTTCTATCACCCACCTATTGGTATTTATGTGTTCAGTTATACAAATAAGTATTTCTATCCCTTTACAACTGATTACTTAGTTCAGCGGTGTTGAACCGATGGAACGGGTGCTAGAGGCGGCACTCAGAGCCCTCTCTGTGGGCCGCATACCCTTGAAAAGGTCTAAGGCCTACTAATCGGCTTTAGACATTCCATACCATACAGCTTCGCAGGCACACTATTAACAGCACAGTCAGCATATTGAATGTAGGCAGGCTGTTACAGCAAAATGATAATTGTGTGGAAGACAGACTATACTGGTATTCAGGTACAATGGTAACGTTGGAAATTTGCAATAAATAATTTAGTTGGTTTTCTCTTCTGCCTAAAAGTTCTCCAGCATGGATTTAGTAAATGCTGGGACACGTAGCTGATTATTCCTTTTAAATATATATACATACACTTACAGCGAGATACAGATATATGATGTAAACCCTTATCCAATGTCAAAACAGTTGACTTGGTCCACCTCATTGCAATAACTCTGCAACAGTACCTTCCGAACCAATACCCCCTGTTACCTCATCCTAGCTATTAACGTACTCAACTGTAAACCATCTGAAAGACTTCATTCATAGTTTCATCTAACAACAAATCAAGTGAAATCAAACATAGGGGTAATCATTATCCCATCCAGATCCCACGATAGATTATTTTGTGTACCGTTACCTTTTTTTTTTGGCTTTCCTTGTTTATCTTGGTATTTTTGGAAAATTTGTTCATTACAGGGGCGCCTCTTCCTAAAGTGCGCACTAAGCGCTCGAAAAAGAAGGTGGTGGTGGAAGAGAAGGAGATGACGGAGGATGAGGAGGATGAGGAGCAGGCAGGACCATCAGGGCATCAGGCCCATAGCCCACCTGAGGCAAAGGAGGTGACGGTCGAGGAGGAGGATGAGGAGGAGGAGGAGGAAGAAGATGAGGTGGTGACCACCCCCCGCCAGGAGGGTAAATATATTTTACCAACTATGGTTACATTAAGGCAAATTTTTCCAGCCAAAACTCATCAGTCTTATGACATACAGCAGCCGCAGGTACATGGAAATTGGGTAGTATTAGGGCTGTTTCACACGAGCGAGTCCATTAGGGCTGTTTCCACGAGCGAGTCCATAAAGCTGTCAGTATGATTCTGTAGAAATAAGGTCAAGCAGAGACACATAGCATTATAAATCATGATAATGCCGTGCGCTCCTGCAAGTCCAGAGTGGAGGATCACACTCACACACGGAGCTTGATTCCCGCAATGGACTCGCTCGTGTGAAACAGCCCTAAGGCCTACACAGAACTCATAGTGGTGAGGATAATAGCAGCAGTCTTTGTTAACGGTGGAGTATAAGGCCTTTTTCACACGGGCGAGTATTCTGCGCGGATGCGATGCGTGAGGTGAACGCATTGCACCCGCACTGAATACGGGTGCAATGGGGCTGTTCACATGAGCGGTGATTTTCACGCATCACTTGTGCGTTGCGTGAAAATCACAGCATGCTCTATATTCTGCATTTTTCAAGCAACGCAGGCCCCATAGAAGTGAATGGGGTTGCGTGAAAATTGCTAGCATCCGCAAGCAAGTGCGGATGCGGCGCGATTTTCACGCACGGTTGCTAGGAGACGATCGGGATGGAGACCCGATCATTATTATTTCCCCTTATAACATGGTTATAAGGGAAAATAATAGCATTCTGAATACAGAATACTTAGTAAAATAGCGCTGGAGGGGTTAAAAAAAAAATAAAAAAATTTAACTCACCTTAATCCACTTGATCGCAGAGCCCGGCTTCTCTTCTGTCTTCATCTTAGCTGTGTGGAGCAACAGGACCTGTGGTGACGTCACTCCGGTCATCACATGATCCATCACATGTTCTTTTACCATGGTGATGGATCATGTGATGGATCATGTGATGACCGGAGTGACGTCACCACAGGTCCTGTTCCTGCAATGAATGCTCACCACAGGTCCTGTTCAGCAAAGAAGGAGACAGACGAGAAGCCGGCAGCGCAATCAAGTGGACTAAGTTGAGTTAATTATTATATATATTTTTTAAATAACAGTGACTTTCACTATGGCCGCCACTTTAACAGTGACCGCCGTTTTAAAAGTGACTTTGACCACCCTTGGGTAAAGAAAAATACCATAAAAACATTAAACCTACGTTTATACTCCAGTCACATTTAGATCTCCATTTTCAGCTCTGTAGGCTGACACTATGCTGGAAAAAAAAAGAATCAGTAAATCTGCTGTTATGCTCCAGTCACTCCCAAAGCTGCTTTTCCAGTTTTGTAGGCTGACACTACGAGGGAAACTTACGTAAAGAAATAAAGCCTAAAAACTATAAACCTGCCCTAATACTACAGTCCCTTCCAAAACTGCATTTTCAGTTTTATAGGCTGGCACTATGAAGGAACCTTGGGTAAAGAAAAATACAATAAAAAACTGTAAACCTGCGTTTCTACTGCAGTCACATCCAGATCTCCATTTTCAGCTCTGTAGGCTGACACTATGCTGGGAAAAAAAAGCATCAGTAAATCTGCTATTATGCTCCAGTCACTGCCAAAGCTGCTTTTTCAGTTCTGTAGGCTGACACTGGAACATTATAGCATGGCTATGACCTAAATATCTGGTGCAGAAAGAAAGGTGTTCAGGAGCAGCACAGCAAGCGGCTAATGTAGAGCGATAATGGAAGTCATGCAGCAGCTGGGCAGGAGATCACAGATCCAAAGCAATCCAAGGTATGTAGAAAAAGTGGAGGGCCACAGCAGCATGTCCAAAATCCTTCTTTATTTCAATCGATCACCGCATAACACAGCATAAAAACAGCAGCAACGTTTCGGCTAGGAATAGCCTTTGTCAGCATATTTTACAATTAAAACAACAGGTATATATCCAACATATCAATGCCGCCCACTAAGATCATAATCCAATCAACTGTTGTTTCTCTATGTTACACCCACCTAGTTAATATGCACCAAGCTGCTATACAACATTCATTAGCTGTTTCAAACAAACATGAGTTGAATTCACATATTCACCTGTGTGGTATAATGGCGTGCGGGCATCACCATAGTAGCTGGCGTCTCAAGCTAGAAAGTGCGCATGCACGTGCGCGTCATCAGACGGCGACACAAATCGAGCCGCGCCGCAACCACTATTGACAAAAAAAAAAAAACTCAACGTGGTGGCTAGCGTCCCAATGTTCACACTGCGCATGTCCGTAAACGTCATCAGAGGGCGGCCGGCTAGCGTCACGATGCCGCACCTGATAGTGACGTGACAGGCAGCGTGACAGGGGAGGCAACATAGCTGCAAATGAGGAATGTCCGCGTTGCTAAGATACAAAGCAACGTGCAAACTGATAGATACAATAACACATGGTAAAGATACAATGTGTAGCGTACCTCAGTTAAAACGAAGATCGCCAAGTAGATGAAAGGACGCAATACCCACACAGGTGTATACATATGATAATATACAAGAATACAGAAGTATAAAGCATGTGTAGCCAGCGTATAGCATTAGAATGAAAAAAATAAAAATAAAATCGTTCTGACTGGTGACGTGTCAGTAGAAACTGATGATCGGGTGGTTATCAATCGCGGGGCTATGCATATAGCATTATAATAAGAGAGAGATCATCCTGACTGGTGATGTGTCAGTAGAAACTGATAATCGGGTGGTTATCAGTCGCAGGGCTATGCATTGTGATATATTACAACAGTTTTCAAATACATAAAACATAACATAAAGAGATACATATAACAGAAAAGAGTCTAGCCGATTCCTGCCACATTGAACTCAAGATTGAGTCCAAACGGCTGTAAGGACCTCAGCGTATAGATCCATTTGAGTTCCTTTTTTCTCAATATCGCATCATTATCACCACCTCTCCGTAGAAAACCCACACTGTCTATAACTCTAAAGCGAAGCTGGTTGACAGAATGTCCCGCCTCAACAAAATGTTTAGCGACGGGTTTGTCCATGTTCTTCTTGCGTATAGTGCTTTTGTGCTTATTAATGCGTTCCCTAACTTCCATGGTAGTCTCTCCCACATAGGTGAGGCTACACGGACATTGGATAGCATATATCACGTCCCGTGACCTACAGGTATAATAGCCATTGATTTTATATTTTTTACCACTATATGGATGGAAGAAGTGATCCCCTTTAAGAACATTACCACAATTGCAGCAGGATAAACATTGGAAAGTACAGTTTTTACGCGGAGCAAGCAGTTTTTGTGCAGTCATAGACTGATCGCTTACATCGGTTTTAACCAGCCTATCACGTAGGCTAGGGTTCCTCCTGTATGCCATCATCGGCGGGGACTGAAATTCTTCTATCTCTGGCAATCCCCTTTGGAGTATATGCCGTTCCTTCCTGAGGACATGGGCGATGTCGCCACTGTCCCGGCCGAAGATGGAGACAAAGGGAACCCTAGCCTTGGATCTGGTTTTTGTAGAATTATAAAGTGTGGAACATCTGTCAACCAGCTTCACCCTACGTCTAGTTCTATCAAGCAGATGTTTGGGGTAGCCACGTTCAACGAATCGTGCGCACATGGCGTCCACCCTTTTGGTACAAACATCATCCTCAGAAACTATGCGTCTAACCCTCAAAAGTTGACTCCAGGGTATGGAATCAAGCATTTTACGCGGGTGATAGCTATCATGCATAAGGAGGGTATTTCTATCAGTGGGCTTCTGATAGAGGTCCGTGGCTAAAAGACCCTCCATCACATATACCCGTACATCAAGGAACTGCAATTCACTAGCTGACGAAGTAATTGTGAACTGCAGTCCTGGGACACCCGCATTCAAATGTGAGTGGAAACTGTCCAACTCATCTGTCGTGCCTGTCCAAATCATGAAGATGTCGTCGATGTAGCGCCACCAACATAGGACCCTCCCAGAAAAGGGGGAACAGTAAACCAGCTTGTCCTCAACCTCGGCCATAAAGATGTTAGCGTAAGTTGGGGCCATATTAGAACCCATGGCCACACCCCGCTGTTGCTGGTAGAAGGTGTCCCTGAAGAGGAAATAACTCCTCCTCAGGACCACCTCCAAGAGATGGAGGACAAACTGGCACACCCCCGGGGAGAGTCCCATGTCGGTCAGGGCCACATCGACGACACCTAACCCATAGGTATGGTCAATCGATGTGTACAAAGACACTACATCAAAACTAACCAATAAAAATTGGGTGGGTAATTGTAACCCGTGTAGTTTGGATAGAAAGTGTCCCGTATCCTTGATATAGGATGGGGCGGAGGTCGCCCGGACCTGCAGCAACCTGTCAAGAAAGACAGACAAAGGGTTAAAAACAGAACCCCTACCGGAGACAATCGGTCGACCCGGAGGGTTATTCAGTCGCTTATGTATTTTGGGGAGTATGTATACCATCGGGGTGATAGGGTGAGGCACCATAAGATATTGATACAAACCATCATCAATGATTGAGTTTAGTCGGGCCTCACCTAGTATCACCCCGATGTCACGCATAATATCCCATTTGGGATCCCCAGATAACTGTTTATAGACCTCAAAGTCACCCAATTGTCTGTCAATCTCACAGATGTACATCGCAGTGTCCATGACGACCACCGCCCCACCCTTATCGGCAGGTTTAATCGTAATGCGGGTGTCACGTTCTAATGACATGATAGCCTGTCGCTCTAGTTTAGAGAGGTTAGTCCTATCAGGAAAAGTGGTTTTGAGAGCATTGATCTGTCTATGCACAATGTGTATATATGACTCCACCACATGATTAGAATGAGGTGGTGAGAAAGTACTCGGTTTCCTGAGCTGTAATTCATTGCACGTTAACAAAGTATCACTACCTTTGTCAGATAAAGACACTTTGTTATCAACATTTTTAGATGCAAAAAAAACTTTTTAAACGTAAATTTCTAAAAAAATGTTGTAAATCAAGCTCTAAAGAAAAACAGTCTCTCTCAGTGGTGGGGGAGAAACTGAGACCACGACTCAGTACCTGTACCTGCGCCGGAGTGAGTGTCATTGATGAGATATTCACAACAAGTGGTGTTATCTCCTCGGATTGCGCCTGGTTGACCTTGCAGGCATCACTTGGTTCGATGGCGGTTTCCCTTTTATATGACCAGTGAGTTTTTTTGCATCTAAAAATGTTGATAACAAAGTGTCTTTATCTGACAAAGGTGGTGATACTTTGTTAACGTGCAATGAATTACAGCTCAGGAAACCGAGTACTTTCTCACCACCTCATTCTAATCATGTGGTGGAGTCATATATACACATTGTGCATAGACAGATCAATGCTCTCAAAACCACTTTTCCTGATAGGAGTAACCTCTCTAAACTAGAGCGACAGGCTATCATGTCATTAGAACGTAACACCCGCATTACGATTAAACCTGCCGATAAGGGTGGGGCGGTGGTCGTCATAGACACTGCGATGTACTTCTGTGAGATTGACAGACAATTGGGTGACTTTGAGGTCTATAAACAGTTATCTGGGGATCCCAAATGGGATATTATGCGTGACATCGGGGTGATACTAGGTGAGGCCCGACTAAACTCAATCATTGATGATGGTTTGTATCAATATCTTATGGTGCCTCACCCTATCACCCCGATGTTATACATACTCCCCAAAATACATAAGCGACTGAATAACCCTCCGGGTCGACCGATTGTCTCCGGTAGGGGTTCTGTTTTTAACCCTTTGTCTGTCTTTCTTGACAGGTTGCTGCAGGTCCGGACGACCTCCGCCCCATCCTATATCAAGGATACGGGACACTTTCTATCCAAACTACACGGGTTACAATTACCTACCCAATTTTTATTGGTTAGTTTTGATGTAGTGTCTTTGTACACATCGATTGACCATACCTATGGGTTAGGTGTCGTCGATGTGGCCCTGACCGACATGGGACTCTCCCCGGGGGTGTGCCAGTTTGTCCTCCATCTCTTGGAGGTGGTCCTGAGGAGGAGTTATTTCCTCTTCAGGGACACCTTCTACCAGCAACAGCGGGGTGTGGCCATGGGTTCTAATATGGCCCCAACTTACGCTAACATCTTTATGGCCGAGGTTGAGGACAAGCTGGTTTACTGTTCCCCCTTTTCTGGGAGGGTCCTATGTTGGTGGCGCTACATCGACGACATCTTCATGATTTGGACAGGCACGACAGATGAGTTGGACAGTTTCCACTCACATTTGAATGCGGGTGTCCCAGGACTGCAGTTCACAATTACTTCGTCAGCTAGTGAATTGCAGTTCCTTGATGTACGGGTATATGTGATGGAGGGTCTTTTAGCCACGGACCTCTATCAGAAGCCCACTGATAGAAATACCCTCCTTATGCATGATAGCTATCACCCGCGTAAAATGCTTGATTCCATACCCTGGAGTCAACTTTTGAGGGTTAGACGCATAGTTTCTGAGGATGATGTTTGTACCAAAAGGGTGGACGCCATGTGCGCACGATTCGTTGAACGTGGCTACCCCAAACATCTGCTTGATAGAACTAGACGTAGGGTGAAGCTGGTTGACAGATGTTCCACACTTCATAATTCTACAAAAACCAGATCCAAGGCTAGGGTTCCCTTTGTCTCCATCTTCGGCCGGGACAGTGGCGACATCGCCCATGTCCTCAGGAAGGAATGGCATATACTCCAAAGGGGATTGCCAGAGATAGAAGAATTTCAGTCCCCGCCGATGATGGCATACAGGAGGAACCCTAGCCTACGTGATAGGCTGGTTAAAACCGATGTAAGCGATCAGTCTATGACTGCACAAAAACTGCTTGCTCCGCGTAAAAACTGTACTTTCCAATGTTTATCCTGCTGCAATTGTGGTAATGTTCTTAAAGGGGATCACTTCTTCCATCCATATAGTGGTAAAAAATATAAAATCAATGGCTATTATACCTGTAGGTCACGGGACGTGATATATGCTATCCAATGTCCGTGTAGCCTCACCTATGTGGGAGAGACTACCATGGAAGTTAGGGAACGCATTAATAAGCACAAAAGCACTATACGCAAGAAGAACATGGACAAACCCGTCGCTAAACATTTTGTTGAGGCGGGACATTCTGTCAACCAGCTTCGCTTTAGAGTTATAGACAGTGTGGGTTTTCTACGGAGAGGTGGTGATAAGGATGCGATATTGAGAAAAAAGGAACTCAAATGGATCTATACGCTGAGGTCCTTACAGCCGTTTGGACTCAATCTTGAGTTCAATGTGGCAGGAATCGGCTAGACTCTTTTCTGTTATATGTATCTCTTTATGTTATGTTTTATGTATTTGAAAACTGTTGTAATATATCACAATGCATAGCCCTGCGACTGATAACCACCCGATTATCAGTTTCTACTGACACATCACCAGTCAGGATGATCTCTCTCTTATTATAATGCTATATGCATAGCCCCGCGATTGATAACCACCCGATCATCAGTTTCTACTGACACGTCACCAGTCAGAACGATTTTATTTTTATTTTTTTCATTCTAATGCTATACGCTGGCTACACATGCTTTATACTTCTGTATTCTTGTATATTATCATATGTATACACCTGTGTGGGTATTGCGTCCTTTCATCTACTTGGCGATCTTCGTTTTAACTGAGGTACGCTACACATTGTATCTTTACCATGTGTTATTGTATCTATCAGTTTGCACGTTGCTTTGTATCTTAGCAACGCGGACATTCCTCATTTGCAGCTACGTTGCCTCCCCTGTCACGCTGCCTGTCACGTCACTATCAGGTGCGGCATCGTGACGCTAGCCGGCCGCCCTCTGATGACGTTTACGGACATGCGCAGTGTGAACATTGGGACGCTAGCCACCACGTTGAGTTTTTTTTTTTTGTCAATAGTGGTTGCGGCGCGGCTCGATTTGTGTCGCCGTCTGATGACGCGCACGTGCATGCGCACTTTCTAGCTTGAGACGCCAGCTACTATGGTGATGCCTGCACGCCATTATACCACACAGGTGAATATGTGAATTCAACTCATGTTTGTTTGAAACAGCTAATGAATGTTGTATAGCAGCTTGGTGCATATTAACTAGGTGGGTGTAACATAGAGAAACAACAGTTGATTGGATTATGATCTTAGTGGGCGGCATTGATATGTTGGATATATACCTGTTGTTTTAATTGTAAAATATGCTGACAAAGGCTATTCCTAGCCGAAAAGTTGCTGCTGTTTTTATGCTGTGTTATGCGGTGATCGATTGAAATAAAGAAGGATTTTGGACATGCTGCTGTGGCCCTCCACTTTTTCTAAATATCTGGTGGTGATCAGACCCTCAGAGTATGGAGGGGCCCGCTGAGTGGTTCCAATCACTAGAGAGAGCAGCGGCTGTCAGATGGATCCGGTGTATGAAGTCTGTGTGAGGGAGGAGGTTCTATATAGAGGAGGAGGGGTGGAGTGTCCCTTTTCGGTGTATGTAAAGTTGAAATCGCAATGCGATTAATTCAAGTTCTATAAATCACATTGTGATTTCAACTTAGAGCTTCTACTGACTTCCGTGCTCATGGATCGTCCCCATCACCATGGAACAGTGGCCATCCCTTTAAGAGTGACTTGGAACAGTGCCCTCCCCTTTAAGAGTGAGTTGAACAGTGCCCTCCCCTTTAACAGTGACTTTGACAACTGTCTCCCCTTCAACAATGACTATAACAGTGTCCGATCCTTTAAGCGTTACTTGAACAGTGACCTCCCCTTTAACAGTGACTTTGACAACGGCCTCCCCTGTACCAGTGACAAGAACAGTGGCTGCCCCTTTAAGAGTGACTTGAACAGAGACCTCCCCTTTAACAGTGACTTTGACAATGGCCTCCCCTTTAAAAGTGACTTTGACAAAGACCTCCCCTTTAACAGTGACTAGAACAGTGGCTGCCCCTTTAAGAGTGACTTGAACAGTGCCCTCCCCTTTAACAGTGACTTTGACAAAGACCTCCCCTTTAACAGTGACTAGAACAGTGGCCGCCCCTTTAAGAGTGACTTGGAACAGTGCCCTCCCCTTTAAGAGTGAGTTGAACAGTGCCCTCCCCTTTAACAGTAACTTTAACAACGGCCTCCGCTTTAACAATGACTAGAACAGTGGCCGCCCCTTTAAGAGTGACTTGAACAGTGACCTCCCCTTTAACAGTGACTAGAACAGTGGCCGCGCCTTTAACAGTGACTTGAACAGTGACCTCCCCTTTAACAGTGACTTTGACAATGGCCTCCCCTTTAAAAGTGACTTTGACAAAGACCTCCCCTTTAACAGTGACTAGAACAGTGGCTGCCCCTTTAAGAGTGACTTGAACAGTGCCCTCCCCTTTAACAGTGACTTTGACAAAGACCTCCCCTTTAACAGTGACTAGAACAGTGGCCGCCCCTTTAAGAGTGACTTGGAACAGTGCCCTCCCCTTTAAGAGTGAGTTGAACAGTGCCCTCCCCTTTAACAGTAACTTTAACAACGGCCTCCGCTTTAACAATGACTAGAACAGTGGCCGCCCCTTTAAGAGTGACTTGAACAGTGACCTCCCCTTTAACAGTGACTAGAACAGTGGCCGCGCCTTTAACAGTGACTTGAACAGTGACCTCCCCTTTAACAGTGACTTTGACAACGGCCTCCCCTCTAAAAGTGACTTTGACAAAGACCTCCCCTTTAACAGTGACTAGAACAGTGGCTCTAAGTTGTATTCGCGCACGAATGAAACTTAAAGTTGTATTAACGAAGTTAACGAATATGGAATATAGCAGTGCTAAGTTTAATTCAACTTCTATAAATCGCATTGCGATTTCAACTTAGAGCTTCTGCCGACTTCCGTGCTCATGGAGCGTCCCCATCACCATGGGAACGGCTCCATGCTGCTAGAATGTATTGTTGGATTTGAAAAGTTTAAATCGCAATGCGGTACAGTGTACAGTAACTGTCTGGTGAACTTCCCGCCACCCCGCCACCCCCGACACCCGATTTCTTCTTTTTGGCCGCGTGCGTGATGAAGGGGACAGTATACTGTACATTACCGTATATTGTCAATGCCACGCAGGTTACTGTAATCTCCGCCACCTTGGTGTTTCACATACAGGAGGGACGGGACACTAAGTTTAGGGGAGAACAAACATTAAGGGTGATAGGCAGAGCGGGGAGGGATGACGGGAGCCGGTAAAACGGGAAGCCGTTTTGGCCAATAACTACGATAATTTGAATACTTCAAAAATCGCATTGCTACACTGAAGAAGATAAAATCGTGTTTCGGTATTAACGAATTGAAAAGAGCGGTAACGATGATACAACTGTACTTTTAGATATTTGAAATAAATAGACCCCAAAACTATTTGGATCAGACCAGACTTTCAACCTAATAACAGATGCTAGGATTACTGCAATTGCTGTTTAAAACAACCTAAAATCTGTAGTATTAGATCACTTTTAGTAACCCCAATTAGTGCAGCAAGGTGTAATAGAATCGCTCCTATTACCCAGGCTTTACACTCTCCTATTGGCCTCTGCTCTCCTCCTACAGTATGAATAATACCTCCCTATCCTTTCCCTACACTATAAATAATCTTTCCCTGAACTGCTCAATAGTTTTTTTTGTGAATAAAGTCTTTCCTAAACACTGTCCCTAGTGCCTGTAATGTCTCTCCCTGCACTGAGGTCACTGTAAAATGGCGGAGACTATTTATAGGGCTGTGGCATCACAGGGCTGGCTATCTGCTGATTGGCTGTCTGCATGGCATTATGGGTGCTCCCATAAAAAATGCAATTCGTTACCATGAAGCGCAAGGAAATTCGACTTTGGGATGAATCAAATTTTTCCTGAAATTTGGATCAAAATCCACTTTGTTAACTTTGATTCGCCCATCTCTAATTATATTTAACCTGTACAACCATAAAATACTGTCCATATGGCAGTGCTTGTTTTATATGCAAATTTTACTAGAGTGTTAGTTGCAGTCGGTTCCCTAAATGCACTGGTTTGATTAGCACCTTTATTTATACACACATCTACATCAAGAATTGCAGGTGCTGAACCCCTTCTTCCCTCAGCTGTAAGACACTCATCTCATATCTGTTGTACTTGGCTCTGATAAATTGTGGCACTATGTATTTTGATGCCTGGGCATATTATGTTGGCGGACCATGGCGGACATTAGCTCATGCTGCTGGGGGAAATATACTGAAAAGGGCAACAATGCAAAAGGGTAAAATGTTTTGAACTTTTGACTTTTAGGCTCCATATCTCACCATACACAATAGCTTTGAACATGAGACTACCATCTTTTTATAGACAATCATCTTGGCTATCACATACATAAATTGGACTTGCAGCTATTAAGCATATGATTAGTTCTGCAGATTCTTGTCATGTAATTGCATTGTTATTGTTTTGCTCCTGGCGGTGGAACAATCTTTTTGTTCTTGTATGCTACAAATTACAACCTGTTCTCACATTCCCTAATATCTCGGTGTGTTAATAGGTTGATTTCCCAAGCAAAAGGTCATTGGTTTGAATCAAGGACCCCCCATGAAAAAGATTTCCCAAGAAAAGATAAACAGCATCATCCAGCTTATTGATAGGGGTACCTCAGCCAAGAAAATTGCCAAACTGCATCATGTGAGCACCATGACAGTTGGAAGAATACAACATGAAGTCCATCCATTCCCCTTTGGAGATAGCCCTGCCTACAGGAGACTTATGAGCCCATCCTTGTTGAGAATCTGCTTCTTTCCAGCCTCCAGCCCGTCCCTGGATTTATTTCCTTTGTTTAGTTTTGTTTTTATAGATTTCTTTGTTACTCTGTTTTACAAGCTGCTGTTTTTCTGATAACAAGTCACAGCTTGCGGTCAGAGGTTTGGAGATAATGGATGGAGCTAAGGGTGGACTGGCCCAACGGGAGTCCAGTGGTTGGCATTCCACTTCAGGCATTTACGTGGTGTTTATCAGTTTGAAAAAATAAAGCTGTGACCGACCTCCGTCGAACAAAGGATAAGTTGTGTCTGTGTCATTATTTCTGGAGGAGGGGTACGCATGTTGAAGTAGATGTGGTTTTATTTACTACGTTTTTATGTCCAGTTCTTGTTTCCCATTTGTGTTAGACTCACTGGTGGTCACTGATATCGATTTGGCCATGTTGTGAAGGATACCAATTTTAGTTGCTTAAATGGGGGTTATTTCTTGAGGAATATTTTTTTTATTCCCATCATTGCTTTTTTTATTTATTTATTTTTAACATGTAGTTAATAATGTTAGTATTGCGCCACCTGCTGTTATGATTGAATAGCTTTTCTGTACCACAGTAAATTTCTTAAGGTGAACTATGCATGTTTAGTCTCATCTGTCTCCCCGCTACTTAGGAGGAATCTGTATTGTGGTGTGGTGCATCAGCTGCTTCTGAAGCTGCAGCCTCTTCTACTGCTTCACAAAGAAGTTACAGTAGGATCGGAAGCGAGAGGATAACTCACAAATACAGTCACTTGTAAGAAGATGACCTTCAGTTTACATAATGTATCCTTCTAATCTTCTTTAAAGATCAGGCCCATTTTATTTATTATAATTTTTTTTATTTTACTTCCCACATTCGAAGAACTATATATTTTTTAAGGGCTTATTTTTTGTGCGACAGGTTACATTTTAACAGCACTATTTTCATGTATTTTATTGAAAAACAGTGAAAAAAAATTGTGGGGTAAAATTGAAAAAGAAAACATACAATTCCACCAAAGTTTATTCGGTTTTGATATTACAACTAGGGTTGAACAAATTGGGTTTGGATTGCTGTATTTAAACCCGATTCCTTTAAAAACTAGGTTAAGAATATCGGCTCCGTCCTACTGTAAAATGTTTGTCCTCCATGGAGGTCTTTCCGAAGTTTCAGCAAATATTACTTTGTCTCGCCTCTATCACGCGTCACTTTGTTTATACGTAGCTGAACTCGGCTTCATTAATGAGGCATAATTTATGTGAATAAACAAAGTAACACTTAATAGAGGCGAGACAAAGTAAGTCTCGCTATTTATTTGCTGAAACTTTAGAAAGACCCCCGTGGAGGCAATACATTTTACAGTAGTTTTTGAAAGAATCGGGTTTGGATACAATCCAAACCCGATTCGCTCAACCCAAATTACAACCTTAACTGTGCACTAAAAATTTTCATACATAGCAATTTGAGATGAGCGAATCAAAGTTGACAAAGTGGAATTCGATCCAAATTTCAGGAAAAATTTGATTCACACTGAATCCAAATTTCCTCACGCTTCGTGGTAACTAATCACATTTTTTCCTAAAATGGCTGCTGCAAGTGTGAGGACATTGAGCAAGGAACTCTGCAAAGGCGGGATTATCCATAATGCCATGCATGTAGCCAATCAGCAGCCAGCCCTGTGATGTTACAGCCTTATAAATAGCCTCAGTTATGTTGGATTCTGCCATTTTCCAGTGTGCTTAGTGCAGGGAGAGATGTCAGCAGGCGCTAGGGACAGTGATAGAAAAGACTTGATTGTGGTGAAAATATGATTTACAAGTTCAGTGAAATATTAGTAGAAGTGTAAAGAAAGGATAGGGAGGAATTATTACACAGTATTGAAGCAAAACAGGGTCCAATAGGGATGTTTACAGCCTGGGTAATAGGAACAATGCAATTGCACCTTGCTGCACTAACTGGGGATCCAAATTGCCATTATACAGCTCTGTAATTCCAGCAAACCGTTCTTTTTATTGGGGTGCCAGTGCTGTTTGATACAGCCATTAACAGGGTTTATTTATACATCTTAATTGCCCTTGTGCAGTGCAGCTATATTTTTATAAAGCATTTTTTGGCGTGTATTAGTGGAAAAAAAAGGACTTATTAGCCATTGTGTGGTGAAACGCGAAGATTTACAGCCCTTTTTTACATGCATTAGTGACAAAAAAGAGATATTATTTGCCGTTAGCAGTGCAGTTATATGTACTAAAGCCTTTTGTGGGGTGTTTAAGTTACAAAATATATATATATATATATATTTGCCATTCGGTGGTCCTGTTATATGTAACTTTTAAAGCCGTTTGTGGCGTGTATAAGCGGAAAAATAAATAAGGGCATATTTGCTGTTCAGCGGGGCAGTTAAATGATCTAAAGCCCTTTTTGGCATGTATTAGTGGCAAAATAAAAATGTATTTGCTGTTCAACAGTGCAGTTAAATGTTCTAAAGCCTTTTGTGGCAAGTAATAGTGGCAAATAAAGATATATATTTGTCGTTCAGAGGTGCAGTTATATAATCCTTTTTGCCGCTTATTAGTGTCAAAAGTAAAATATATTTGCCGTTAAGCGGTGCAGTAATATGTAGTGATAGACTAACATCGGCCGGGACGGTTTGCGAATGCGATCGCGATCAATTGTTCAATTTAGCTGCGGGCCCCATTCACTTTAATGGCAGGAGAACCTGAAAAACCTTCAGCTCATATTTGCAGCCACCAAATACTTAGTAGAAGTGCACAAATAGTCCCGCAACATGGACAGTGACATACTAGAGGGGGATCAATGACACAAATTCCAACCAAAAATATGTATCTTAATCAGGGGACATTTTTATGAGTCTTAAAGGGAAATTATCTGAAATGTGCCCTATTGAAGCCCAGAAATTTTTTATTTTAGGTCACGGGTGAAAGGGGCCTTAAAATTTAGGCATTCACTTGACATAAAAGAAATTCAGATTATGTGGCTCGAGATATATTATGCGGTCAATGGATAAAATTTTTTACTGTAGGCCACTAGACTACAGGCTCCAAGGCATTCACCGGACAGAAAAGATCAAGGGATTATGTGGCTGGAGGTATATTACACGGTCAATGGATATCAATTTAACTGCAGGCCAGTACAATTACAGGTCAAATAAATATATTTAAAAGAACTAGAAATATAAAATTGGATTAAAAACAGGGCTAACGAAAATCCCCCCTCTTGAAAAAAAAACTAATGATAATAGTTGAAATTCGATAACACGTGGTCCTCACTGGTATTAAATTCCTCCGAGGCCCCAACAATTATTTATTCACCGTACAGAAAAGAACAAGTAAGTATGTGGCTGGAGATAGATTACACGGTCATTGGATATCAATTTTACAGCAGGCCAGTGGACTACAGGCCCCAAAAATTATGTATTCAGCGGACAGAAAATAAATTCTGATTATGTGGCTCGAGGTACATTATGCGGTCAATGGATAAAAAATTTACTGTAGGCCACTGGACTACAGGCCCCAAACATTATGCATTCAGCAGACAGAAAAGAACAAGTAAGTACAGGAAGTGCAGAATTATTAGGCAAGTTGTATTTTTGAGGATTCATTTTATTATTGAACAACAACCATGTTCTCAATGAACCCAAAAAACTCATTAATATCAAAGCTGAATATTTTTGGAAGTAGTTTTTAGTTTGTTTTTAGTTTTAGCTATTTTAGGGGGATATCTGTGTGTGCAGGTGACTATTACTGTGCATAATTATTAGGCAACTTAACAAAAAACAAATATATACCCATTTCAATTATTTATTTTTACCAGTGAAACCAATATAACATCTCAACATTCACAAATATACATTTCTGACATTCAAAAACAAAACAAAAACAAATCAGTGACCAATATAGCCACCTTTCTTTGCAAGGACACTCAAAAGCCTGCCATCCATGGATTCTGTCAGTGTTTTGATCTGTTCACCATCAACATTGCGTGCAGCAGCAACCACAGCCTCGCAGACACTGTTCAGAGAGGTGTACTGTTTTCCCTCCTTGTAAATCTCACATTTGATGATGGACCACAGGTTCTCAATGGGGTTCAGATCAGGTGAACAAGGAGGCCATGTCATTAGATTTTCTTCTTTTATACCCTTTCTTGCCAGCCACGCTGTGGAGTACTTGGACGCATGTGATGGAGCATTGTCCTGCATGAAAATCATGTTTTTCTTGAAGGATGCAGACTTCTTTCTGTACCACTGCTTGAAGAAGGTGTCTTCCAGAAACTGGCAGTAGGACTGGGAGTTGAGCTTGACTCCATCCTCAACCCGAAAAGGCCCCACAAGCTCATCTTTGATGATACCAGCCCAAACCAGTACTCCACCTCCACCTTGCTGGCGTCTGAGTCGGACTGGAGCTCTCTGCCCTTTACCAATCCAGCCACGGGCCCATCCATCTGGCCCATCAAGACTCACTCTCATTTCATCAGTCCATAAAACCTTAGAAAAATCAGTCTTGAGATATTTCTTGGCCCAGTCTTGACATTTCAGCTTGTGTGTCTTGTTCAGTGGTGGTCGTCTTTCAGCCTTTCTTACCTTGGCCATGTCTCTGAGTATTGCACACCTTGTGCTTTTGGGCACTCCAGTGATGTTGCAGCTCTGAAATATGGCCAAACTGGTGGCAAGTGGCATCTTGGCAGCTGCACGCTTGACTTTTCTCAGTTCATGGGCAGTTATTTTGCGCCTTGGTTTTTCCACATGCTTCTTGCGACCCTGTTGACTATTTTGAATGAAACGCTTGATTGTTCGATGATCACGCTTCAGAAGCTTTGCAATTTTAAGAGTGCTGCATCCCTCTGCAAGATATCTCACTATTTTTGAGGATGATGTGGTCAAAATACTCATTTGCCTAATAATTCTGCACTCCCTGTATGTGGCTGGAGGTACATTACACGGTTATTGGATATCAATTTTACCTCAGGCAAGTGGACTACAGGCCCCAAAAAGTATGCATTCAGCGGACAGAAAAGAACAAGTAAGTATGTTGCTTGGGGTAGATTACACGGTCATTGGATTTCAATTGTACTGCAGGCCAGTGTATTACAGGCCCCAAAAATTATGCATTCACCGTACAGAAAAGATCAAGTGATTATGTGGCTGTATATTAGACGGTCAATGGATATCAATTTTACTGAAGACCAGTACAAATATACGTCAAATACATATGTTTAAAAGAACTAAAAATTTAAAATTGGAATAAAAACATGGCTAACAAAATCCCCCATCTTAAAAAAAACCCTAATGATAATAGTTGAAACATGTGGTCGTCACAGGTGTTAAATTCCTCTGAGGCCCAAAACATTAGGCATTCAAAGGACAGAAAAGGCCTTTTATGCCTCAGTATTTACATAAGACAGGGACCATTCTTTGTTTTTGGTGTTGTAGGATATGTTTGGCCTGTCATGAGGAAATTCAATTAAATGTGGTCATCACAGGTGTTGAATTCATCCGATATCAATGTCTCATTCATTTTTAGAAATGTGAGGTAGTCCACACTGCCGTGAGCTAGGCGAGTGCGCTTATTGGTCACGATCTCCCCTGATACACTGAATGTCCTTTCAAACAGGACACTGGACAAGGGGCAAGCCAAGAGTTGCATGGCAAATTGTGCCAGCTCTGGCCACAGGTCAAGCCTGTACACCTAGTAGTCCAGAGGTTCCTCGCTTCTCATAGTGTTCACATCGGCCGTTAACCCGATGTAGTCGGACACCTGTCGGTCTAGGCGTTTCCTAAAGCTGGATCCGGAGGGCGGATTGGCTGAAAGAATGATCTCATATCCGAAGTGACCAAAATATCTTCAAACTGTCTTCTTCTTGCATGCACTGTTGGATTGGTACCCGCAACTGTTTCTCTGTGAGTGTAAATTCCTCTGCCATTTCTCAAAGCAAGGCCTGGAAGTGCTGCATACTGACAGCCCTTTGTGATGCTGGTAACATGTCTGCCATTTTGTGTTTGCACTGGGGGTCTAAGTACGTTGCCACCCAGTACTGGTCCTTGCCTTTTATGCTTTTTATACGGGGGTCTCTCTTCAAACACTGGATGTCGAGATCTGTGTGTGGGAAAAACTCCACACTAAACACAGGAGGGAAGGGTAATAGTACCTGGGCCTGGAAACTAGGGAATAAACAGGTCACCTCCTAAACAACCCTAATCTGGGCCCTAACTACCTATCATTATGAATTGACCTTGAAGGTAGGAATATTCATATGCTGTATACCTATGCCCTTATATCCCTATAAGGCCCTGGAATGAGGTTAGGACCAGAGACAACCCATTCCTCCCCAGATGGACGAATAGAAGTCTCTGTCTCAGGCCCAGATACAAACAACAGGGAATATAACAAACACAAAACAATAAGAAAAGACAAGACTTTTTTTGAAGTAGAAAACTGGCAACTCCAGAAGCACCACAGAGTACAACCGACCAGCTAGTTATAAGGCAGGAAGAAAATCTATAAACCGCACCATTTGCACTAAACTGGAAGCGGTGGAGTGGCCTAGCTCCTGCTCATTGTTAAGGATAATGTCGTTCTCGATATCTTCCCCCCAGCCACGGACAACACCAGGGATCCCAAAAAGTTTAAAGCATGCTCTTTTTGTTCCCCCTCGTCCGCCGCCCCGGCACCATCCTCCTCTGACTCTTCAGACTCCTGTTGACTTGCCTCAGATGGAGTAGACCCCCTGGGAATTCATCCAGCATTGCGACTAACTCATCTTCCTGCTCCTCGACGGTTTGATCAATAACACGACGCAATGCACACTCCACAAGAAAAAAGGCGTGAGGTACGATGTCACTGAAGGCGCCCTGGCTGCGACTGACCAGTTTGGTGATCTCCTCGAATGGCTGCAGTAGTCTGCATGTGTAGTGTACGGGGACTGTAATGCCCGTCACTACAAAAGGGTCACTTGGTGTGCTGTCGTCCCCCCTTATTTATGGGGAAGTTGGTATATGTCATCTTTATAAAATGTCATGTAATGTAATGCTATGTATTTCCCTGTTACTGTGAAACTTGCATGTACAGGCCTGCTAGGGGTGTCATTTCAGCTCTTAGTCACTAGTTTATATAAGGCCCAGTCAGGGAAAGGAAAGTCAGTCTAGTCTTAAGTGGTAGTCTAAAGCTGCAGCCTGTAGTCTGAAGCTGGAGCTTAGACTATGTCAGAGTCAAGTCCAGGCCTGAAGCCTGCAGTCCAGGAGAGGGTTTTGCAGTCCCTGTAATCGGGTTCCAGATTCAAGGAGAAGGTTCCCCTCCTGAGTTTCCATATGCAGAAACAGGAATACCTCAGTTAAAGAGCCTGAGGAAGCTGAGAGAGAGAGACAGAGGCAAATCCAGGAAAGCAAGAGGTACTCAAGACAACAGAGGAGGTACTTTATAAAGATAAAACCAAGGATATACGCCAGAGCTAGGGTATTGGGCCTTGGAGAAGATTTTCTATGTTCCAGGATCAGTCAGGAATAGAGTGCAAGCCCCCTGTACTGCAAGTCCTGTGTTTAACACTCTGAAGTCACCTTGCTATGTCTATTTTGCCTGCATCAAATGTACTGCAACAAACTGTCTGCAAAGGAACTGCGTTTCCAGCTATGCCCATGTATGATGACTACTAAAGTTTGAGTTCTGCTTTAACATCACGTGGTTCCTCAGTTATTCCTGCTATCAGCAAACGGCGTGCCACCGTTTAATTGGCACTGGCGTCACGAACATTTCCTATCATCACCTGCCCTTGCAGAGAGTCAGCCGTCTCAGGTTAGTGTCTATTGCACTACAACACCCAGGAACATTTCTAAACACGACTTGAGTACTCTGCACCTCTCTTTTGGCGTCACGAACAGGATACGCACGCTTTCTAGTGCAAGAAGCGTGAACTTTGTGCCTTATACAGTTGCCCTGTGACCAAAGTGACAAAATTGCCTGTTTTATTAAAGTGGACTTTGTGGACTGAAAAACATACCCAAAGTGTGCCTAAAACCTCCAAAAAGCGCTGTGCAGTGTTGCGCTATCAAGAGGAAGGAAATCGCCACATTGGAGTGTGGTTTTATGGACTTTTCATCATCCTGCTTGCTGTCAGTGAATAGACAGCGTTTATACCCAAAGATGGCCGCTGAGGCTACTGAAATAGCTGCTGCGTCATCTTCATCCCGAAAAGGCGGGAAAAATTGGCGCCTTCTTGAGGAAATAGCGGGAAGGAGTTCAAGGTCAGGCGCCACTGCTTATCTGGACATTTGCATGTCGGCCAGCAGGACTCCGCCTTCCATATACTAGAATACCTGGGGGGCGGCCTCCCAGTGCAATGGGAGGAGCTGGCAGATCTAATTGACGCGACCCTATCGCTCTCCAGAGAAGGATCGAGCATGTTGGAGAGTGAACAGAGCTTTGCTGCAACGTCCGCGCCTGAGATCCCAAAAATGAATGATATTGGTGTAGAGCCAGAAGAGGCTCCACCGGCCTACTCTCCGGGACCGGAGAAACCCGCCTGCCCGCCACGGGAGAAAGAACCAGAGCCCTACTATGGCTCCTGGAGAGACTTCTTTCAGCCCTCTTTCAAGTGGTCCTCACTAATGGCAGAGATCCGGGAGGCCGCTATAAAGCGGAATACAAAGACTAAGATCTATTATGAGGAGTTGACCCAGACTATCCATGAACGACACACCAACACCCAACCCCGCCTGGAAAGGAGAAAGGGGTTGGTGGTGTCCTTTGACAAAGCCCGTGGCTACGGGTTCATACAAGATTACCTGACTGGCAGAGACTTATATGTTAACAGAAGATCTGTCAAGAGAGACTACCTCCCTTCCTATCAGCACAGCCTCCGCGAGGGAGAGGAAGTGGAGTTCACCCCTGCCGAGAGCCTGAGAGGCCCTTATGCAACTGCTGTGACCCGTCCCAAGCGAGAACCTGAGGACCGGGAGGCAGAAGAAGAAGACTACTGTGGCTGCGAGCGGGAACCGGAACGCTCTCCAGAGCCGGCCCATCACGCCTTCCAAGAGCGGAGCTCCTTCATTGGGCCTAATGTCTTCTGGCAGCCAACCGTGTTGGAAAAATGGGTGAACCCCTATCCTTCCCCCGATCTGCCTCGTCGGGAGAAGACCATAGAAGATATGGAAAACTTAAAAGGACTTCGCAATACCTTTGAGAACATCCGGAGGGGTCGGAGACCCGATGCATCACCAGAACCTGCAGAGGCCGAGTCCGCGCCATCGTTGACTGTACCTGCGCCGGCGGCGCCAGCAGATGACAGCGACTCTGACACGGAGAGCATCGGTGAACAGATTGTCCGGCTGGAGGAGAAGTTGCGGGAGCTGCGCAAGATCGCGACCGCCAGGATCCAGACGCCGCCAAAGAAGGACGAGGTAAGGGTGCCTGTCACCACCCGTAAACCACCGTCTGCTAATGTTGCTCCGTCAAGGCCCCAAGGAAGACCCGTTATTCCTGTGAGTTGCTGCACCGAGCCCACCGGACCGCTTGCGGCGGCGGTACCAACTGCCTTACATCCCACAATTATCATGCCGGGACCAGTACGGTCCACCCAAGGGTTTACCCCTAGGTCCATGGGGCCAATACCTATTAGGGGCCCCTTTACCTTGCAGCTGCCCCCTGACACCGTTATGTGGGCACATCCTCCTGTAGAGGACTACTACAGGCCGTATTTGCCAGCAGAGCCAAGTGATTATGACATGCCACTGTGAATCAGCCTGCTAGGCCTTTGATTTATTTCACCAAAGAATGATGTTTTTAACCCTTCCAGGACAGGAGTCCTATGTTTTCTGGTCCTTTGTTGCTGCTGCCAGTTCATCCACGGCTCAGTGGTAGGTGTTGACCACTGAAGTAATAAAGTCAACAAAACTACGTTTGTTTCCAGGACCTCCTGCCTGCTTTTGCTATCCCACGCCAAGTTGTGCCTGTTCCTTAGTTGCACCTTTTACCCTTACCCCCCTTTTCAGGTTGATCAGGGGTATTACAGCACTTGTTTTATATTCTACAATTTTATTGTGCAACTTGATACTAAGGAACCGTGCCCGGAGACAGACTCAAAAGAACCTGAGCCTCTGAGATTTTTGCTCTTTTAAAAGGAAATGTGCCCAGAGATGGACTCCACCGCATGAGAGCCTCTGTGATTTAATAGGAAAATAACCTGGGTACGGACTCATGTTTGTTCTTTGAGCCTCCAAGAACTTTTATACTGTTTTATCTATTTTGCTGTTCTATTATGGACTTATTCATTGTCATGGACTATCCTGGTTATAATGTTACGCTGTGCCAGGTCAGCGCCCCAGTTCCATTCACTATCCTGAGAAGAAGAGAACGAAGCCCCTTGTCACCACCCTTCACCTTTGCCAATTGGACCTGATATGAATGTAAATGCGGATGAATGACATATATGTATGCCTGCATGTCTCTTTTTCTGTTTCAGGTAGAGATTCCAGTTGGGCGAGCCCTGATGGAGTACGAGGTCGTACTCAGCTTAAAGCAGTGGGGTATGTAGTGTACGGGGACTGTAATGCCCGTCACTACAAAAGGGTCACTTGGTGTGCTGTCGTCCCCCCTTATTTATGGGGAAGTTGGTATATGTCATCTTTATAAAATGTCATGTAATGTAATGCTATGTATTTCCCTGTTACTGTGAAACTTGCATGTACAGGCCTGCTAGGGGTGTCATTTCAGCTCTTATCCTTTCAAGGACCCTTTGGACCCGGGATTTAAATTATTAAGGTTCAAATAGCCTGGCGGCTAATAAGTTCCCGTTTAAGGTCTATTTTAAAATGTAACATTTATTTTATATTCTTTAAAAAATTACGGGAAAATAGAAAAGAAAAAGAATATAAAATTCCAGTGCTATGGTGCTTGGTGACAGTAATGATTCTATTTGATTTGTTATTACTGCTTATATTTGCAGTCTCTATCCTTTGTATATCTACAACTCTGTCCTGAGGGATTGATCAAGTTGTATTGCCCTGCTTCAGTTTGACAGGAATATCTACAGCCCAAGCCTGAGATGTAGATCTCCGTCAATCCTGCATCAGAGTGGATCGAGTCTGTGTCGCTCTTATCCCTTGATTCCTCTTGAGGATAGAGCGTAACTATTTGTCTCGGCTAACCCAGTGTCTGCAGCACTCCGGGGGCCGGACTCCAAGCACACTGCACTGTCTCTAAAACCTAAACTTGCAGCTCCCCCGACATGTTTCACCACCGATGTGGCGTCTTCAGGGGCTAAGGAGCTACTAACAACAAGATCGCCATGTAGTTTGACCTTTATATATCATATGGGTGGGTCGTTGTCTAGCCATATCCCCTATGATTCGCCGGCGATCTGTTGATAGTCATAAGGATTGGCCAATAGAAATCCATTTGGTACACAGTCAGTAACGAACTAACCTGTGTTAATAGCCAGTGTGCGCCTGCGTGTGAACTTGTAACTTTACCTTATCCTCTCCGTTCCGGGACCTGTCTCACTGAGGTAGATTCACCGCACGGGCACTAAGTATAGGCGCGTGCGCACTGTTCACCACTTCGCCTGCCCACAGGTTATCCCTACTGCGCATGCCTACATACTTAGTTCGTGAATTGCTTAAAGCCCACGATACAGATGTCTATGCGCATGCGTCCACACTCAGCCATTCTTGAGATCCATTTATCCTCTCCACTTATTTCACCAGGTTAAGATCAAGGTACATGCGTCCATATTCTAATTGTATCTCTGAGGAATTCCTCCTACGCATGTGCCACCTGTTAGTCTGTCAGTTGACAGAATTCTACAGGACTCTCCCAGACCTATGTTTTTGGGTGCATTTAGTATCCCTATTTTTGGAGATTTTACAGGGTGTGTTTTCACCTCCTGTGTATTAAAGGGATTTATTGCACTTATTATCCATTTCATTTACATAGGGATTTAGGCGACTTCCAGCATGTAGATGTAAATTCATGCAGTATTCCTGGATTGTTGCACTTATTATCCATTTTATTCACTTAGGGATTGGGAGAACTGCAGTATGTAAGTGTAAACTCATACAATTTTTCCAGAGAGGAGAAGGGAAAGGGAGGAAAAAGGGGTAGGGAGGGAGAGGCTGGGGATACAGTATACTCATAAAGGATGTCACAGTCATCCTATTTAGGGGAGATATTTAGGGGACAACCAGGGGTACAGTTGAGGGACAGGGAAAAATGGGGTTACAGCAAGTAACTGAAATAATGTCAGAAATGGGTTCAGATGAGAAACAGATTATAAATCTATCTACCCATATGATTACAACCTCACAACAGACACTTTTAAGTAAGGGTCTTACCTTTGCGCCAGTCCCTCAGTGCGACAAGTTCCTTTGGATCAAGGATATAAATCTTTTTGCCCGGAAATTAGCCCTACACAAAGTACACAAACAAGAACAAAATGATGTACGCAAGACATTTGAAAATGAAAAAAGATGTGTAGAGACTCTAGAAGATCTATTGAAAGAGAGTGAAGGGCATCAGATTATCCCGGATCCACCCTTCTCGACTTTAAAACCTAAATCGAGGATTACTCCGAATTTTACACAATTTCAAGAGATAGAAACTTTTGTACACCTCGTGACCCAAGATATAAAATCCCTAAAAATGAGGAAGGGTCACATAAATTCCAACTTGAGTAATCAGGAACATGAAGCCCTAGAGACCCTAAAGAAAAGTGGAAATATAATAATAAAACCGAGTGATAAGGGGGGCAACATAGTCATACAAGATAAAAATGACTATGTAGAGATGGTCCTGAGACTTCTAAGAGATAGGAAAACTTACAAAGTCTTATCTCAGGACCCCACAAAGGTTTATATGAGTGAACTAAAAAACTTCCTCACAGATGCACTCCAGGCAAATATCATCTCCAAGGATGAATACCAATATCTGTTTAATAAAAATCCTACCATCTCCACATTCTATGCCTTACCAAAGGTACATAAGAATAAGAAACCCATCCCCGGTAGACCGATAGTTTCAGGGAATGAAAACCTGACGCAAGCTCTGAGCGAATATGTTGATCAAATAATGAGACCTTTTGTGACCGCCTTGCCCTCATATATTAGGGACACAAAAGATTTACTTTTAAAAATCAATGATATCACTGTCACCCCTAATATTATTCTAGCAAGTCTAGATGTCGAGTCACTTTATAGTAATATTCAGCACTCTTTAGGAATACACGCGGTGGAATCTTATCTGAATACAAAAAGTAAAAATTTTCAAAAACATAATGAATTTGTTTTATTAGCTCTTAGATTTATTTTGGAGCACAACTATTTTATGTTTCAGGAACACTTTTATCACCAAATAAATGGGACTGCGATGGGGACGTCATGTGCCCCGACGTATGCAAATTTATTTTTAGGGTGGTGGGAAAATAATTTTGTATTCACGGATGAGATGTCGTCATATGTCTGCCACATTTTATTTTGGGGCAGATATATTGACGACATTCTCATATTATGGGATGGCGGTCACATCCTTTTTCAGGAATTCGCTCAGAGACTTAATAATAACAATATAGGGATGAGATACACCTTTGAGGTCCAGAATGAGGAGATAGTTTTTCTTGATCTCAAAATAAAAAAATCAGAAGATGGTCATCTTGTTACTGAGGTCCACAGGAAAGCTACTGCAACGAATAGTTATTTACACTGGAATAGTTGGCATCCACTCCCCCTGAAAAGAGGAATACCAATAGGCCAATACCTGAGGGCACGCAGGAACTGCTCGGATGAAATGGCCTTCGGGAGAGAGAGTGAAAAACTATTCCAGAGGTTTAAAAGGCGAGGTTACCCGACTAGACCCCTGAAGAAAGCTTATAATAGAGCCAAGAGCATGAATAGGGAAGACCTATTGAAAACAACAATCCATAAAAAAAGTGAAGTCATCAGGTGCATTGGAACTTTTGATGGATATAATGATGAGATATGCCGTATAATTAAAAAATACTGGCACATAATACGATCTGATAGAGATCTAGGGATGGTTCTCACCCCATATCCATCCATAACATACAGAAGAGGTCCGAATTTAAAGGACCAGCTGGTCCATAGTCACCTGATGGAAGAAAGAACTCAACTTACCAGCAAAAAGGAGAAGTATAAGGGGTCATCACCATGTGGGAACTGCTCCTTTTGCAAATATATACCTCGCATCAAGAGATTTACGAACCCTGGAGACAAGAAAGAATATGAAATTAGGCAATTAATAACATGTAGAACACAAGGAGTGATATACATAGCTGCCTGTCCATGCCCGAAATTGTATGTGGGTAAAACCATACAAGAGCTGAGACGTCGAATCTCTGGACATCTAAGCACCATTGAAACAGATAAAGACACCCCTCTGGCCAGACATGTTAAATACATACATGGGAACCAGAGTTCGATACTAAGATTCTGGGGAATAGAAAAGGTATCCATGGGACCAAGAGGTGGTAATCTAGACAAAAAACTGTTACAATGTGAAGCCCGTTGGATTGACAGATTAAATACGATGAGTCCTTATGGACTGAATGAAGGGTTTTCATTCACGGCATTCATCTAGTATTAGATTATATTTGTATATAAAAAGGAAACCTAGTAGACTCAATTATTAGTATATATAAATTAATGGATAAAAAACAAGGAATTAAAGGAAGATTTTAGAGAAAATTGCTCTGGCCAATTACCATCTCGATCAGTGTTATTTATAGGATTTCCACAGGGCAGTGTGCATGCCTTAGTCTGCATTATATAAGAGCAAAGTGTATATTAATAGGTCAAAGTGGGGATCGGGATTATATGGGGGTACATTATATTCAGTATTATAGCAATAAGCTTTGGGAATTGATTTGATTGGTATATACTGAAGGACATAAAAATTTAATATCTGAGATAATAGCAATAATATCTCCCCTAAATAGGATGACTGTGACATCCTTTATGAGTATACTGTATCCCCAGCCTCTCCCTCCCTACCCCTTTTTCCTCCCTTTCCCTTCTCCTCTCTGGAAAAATTGTATGAGTTTACACTTACATACTACAGTTCTCCCAATCCCTAAGTGAATAAAATGGATAATAAGTGCAACAATCCAGGAATACTGCATGAATTTACATCTACATGCTGGAAGTCGCCTAAATCCCTATGTAAATGAAATGGATAATAAGTGCAATAAATCCCTTTAATACACAGGAGGTGAAAACACACCCTGTAAAATCTCCAAAAATAGGGATACTAAATGCACCCAAAAACATAGGTCTGGGAGAGTCCTGTAGAATTCTGTCAACTGACAGACTAACAGGTGGCACATGCGTAGGAGGAATTCCTCAGAGATACAATTAGAATATGGACGCATGTACCTTGATCTTAACCTGGTGAAATAAGTGGAGAGGATAAATGGATCTCAAGAATGGCTGAGTGTGGACGCATGCGCATAGACATCTGTATCGTGGGCTTTAAGCAATTCACGAACTAAGTATGTAGGCATGCGCAGTAGGGATAACCTGTGGGCAGGCGAAGTGGTGAACAGTGCGCACGCGCCTATACTTAGTGCCCGTGCGGTGAATCTACCTCAGTGAGACAGGTCCCGGAACGGAGAGGATAAGGTAAAGTTACAAGTTCACACGCAGGCGCACACTGGCTATTAACACAGGTTAGTTCGTTACTGACTGTGTACCAAATGGATTTCTATTGGCCAATCCTTATGACTATCAACAGATCGCCGGCGAATCATAGGGGATATGGCTAGACAACGACCCACCCATATGATATATAAAGGTCAAACTACATGGCGATCTTGTTGTTAGTAGCTCCTTAGCCCCTGAAGACGCCACATCGGTGGTGAAACATGTCGGGGGAGCTGCAAGTTTAGGTTTTAGAGACAGTGCAGTGTGCTTGGAGTCCGGCCCCCGGAGTGCTGCAGACACTGGGTTAGCCGAGACAAATAGTTACGCTCTATCCTCAAGAGGAATCAAGGGATAAGAGCGACACAGACTCGATCCACTCTGATGCAGGATTGACGGAGATCTACATCTCAGGCTTGGGCTGTAGATATTCCTGTCAAACTGAAGCAGGGCAATACAACTTGATCAATCCCTCAGGACAGAGTTGTAGATATACAAAGGATAGAGACTGCAAATATAAGCAGTAATAACAAATCAAATAGAATCATTACTGTCACCAAGCACCATAGCACTGGAATTTTATATTCTTTTTCTTTTCTATTTTCCCGTAATTTTTTAAAGAATATAAAATAAATGTTACATTTTAAAATAGACCTTAAACGGGAACTTATTAGCCGCCAGGCTATTTGAATTTCAGCTCTTAGTCACTAGAGGGAGCTAGGGAGCCCTAAGTTATATAAGGCCCAGTCAGGGAAGGGAAAGTCAGTCTAGTCTTAAGTGGTAGTCTAAAGCTGCAGCCTGTAGTCTGAAGCTGGAGCTTGGACTATGTCAGAGTCAAGTCCAGGCCTGAAGCCTGCAGTCCAGGAGAGGGTTTTGCAGTCCCTGTAATCGGGTTCCAGATTCAAGGAGAAGGTTCCCCTCCTGAGTTTCCATATGCAGAAACAGAAATACCTCAGTTAAAGAGCCTGAGGAAGCTGAGAGAAAGAGAGAGAGGCAAATCCAGGAAAGCAAGAGGTACTCAAGACAACAGAGGAGGTACTTTATAAAGATAAAACCAAGGATATACGCCAGAGCTAGGGTATTGGGCCTTGGAGAAGATTTTCTATGTTCCAGGATCAGTCAGGAATAGAGTGCAAGCCCCCTGTACTGCAAGTCCTGTGTTTAACACTCTGAAGTCACCTTGCTATGTCTATATTGCCTGCATCAAATGTACTGCAACAAACTGTCTGCAAAGGAACTGCGTTTCCAGCTATGCCCATGTATGATGACTACTAAAGTTTGAGTTCTGCTTTAACATCACGTGGTTCCTCAGTTATTCCTGCTATCAGCAAACGGCGTGCCACCGTTTAATTGGCACTGGCGTCACGAACATTTCCTATCATCACCTGCCCTTGCAGAGAGTCAGCCGTCTCAGGTTAGTGTCTATTGCACTACAACACCCAGGAACATTTCTAAACACGACTTGAGTACTCTGCACATGCGTTGTGCATGAGCAGCCACTGGCGCAGTGAAAAAAAAACAAGCTCCCCAGAACCTGTCCTGCCGCAGAGTTCGTACAGGTAGTCGTTAACGGCACGTTTCTGCTGGAGCAGCCTATCAAGCATATACAAGGTGAAGTTCCAGCATGTCGGTCAGTCACAAATCAGATGTCTGACGGGCATGCGAGGTTGTGTCACTGCTGAACGTCAGCAAGGCAAGACATGGCCGTGTAAAATCTTCTAAAATGGCTAGAGATTTTCCTGGCCTGCCGCAAGACATCCTGGACCCCCGGGTATTTGGCAACGAATCGCTGCACGACTAAGTTCAGGACGTGTGCCATGCATGGCACGTGTATCATTTTGCCCTGTTTTAGCGCGCTCAGCAGATTGGCACCATTGTCACACACCACTTTACCAACTGTCAAATTGAGCGCGGTTAGCCACTGATCGGCCTTTGATGGCAAAGCTGAAAGGAGTGCAGGACTGATGTGGCTCTTGACTTCCAGGCACAACAGTTGCAGCACAGCATGGCAATGACTCACCTGGCACGTAGAATAGGTTCTGTAGTGCTTGGGGGTGCAGCAAAAGAGGCGGTAGCAGTGGAAAAGGAGGAGTCAGCCGGGGAGGAGAAGGAGGTGGGTAGTAAAAGTTATGTACCTTCCTTGCCCGTGTTTGCTAGACCACATGTCTGTGGTCAGATGCATCTTGGCACCGACACTGTGTGCCAGAGATACATTCACTTGCCGCTGAACATGGCCATATAGTTCAGGGATGCCCTTCTGGGAGAAATATTTCCTTCCGGGGACCTTCCATTGCGGTGTGCCAATGGCCACAGATTTTCTAAAGGACTCGAAGTCCACCAGTTTATATGGCAGTAGTTGGTGGGATAGCAGTTCCGACAAGCCAGCGGTCATCCGACTTCATCATCTTTTTTCGCTCGAACATTTGGGCCACGGAAGCCTGCCTTTTGCCAGATGAACGTGATGATGGCACAGTGGAAGGTGGAGTGGAGGACAAATGGGAGGAGAGAGGAGAATCAAAAGAGGCAGAACGTGGAGTGCCGGGAGTGGGACTTTGTGGGTCTGATGGTGTTGCTCTTACTGGGCTCGGTGATGGGAGGCCAGGTGCCTTCTTAAGGCGATCGTTCCTAGGTGAGTGTTGGGCTTACCGCGACTTATGCGTTGACAGCACAGGCTGCAGTCAGCAGCGGTCACGTTAAAAAAAGCCCACACTGCTGAGCCATGTGCCGGCGTCCTGGGAGCGCCAGATGTGACTGTACACGTTGGATGGTTCGTTCCAGATACATTAGCAGTCTGCTTTTTGCCTCCTGTGCACTGTAAGTTCTGCCTGCATCTCCTCCTTCTCCTCCCTATCTGCTGTTCCGTCTCTCCCTCTGAATTGTCCTTCTTTTCCTCTCTTGTGGGCACCCACGTGACGTCCATCAACACGTCATCATCGTCCCATTTACCACCACTGACATTAGAGATCTCGGAGTAAGCAGCAACAGCCTCCTTGGGCTGATCTGGGTACTGTCGTCAGACTGCTGGGTGGCGACCATTGATACCTCCTCTTCCTGATCAGATGCCAATAATGGCTGTGCATCGGTAAGGTATGGTCTGGTGGTTGTGGTGGTGTTGTCTTTGGGGGTGCACACAGCAGAGAGTGAAGAGGGTGCAGATAGAGAGGATAAGGAGGGTACAGAAGTGGAAGGCTGAGTGAGCCACTCAACCAAGTCTGATGCGTTATTTTACGTAATCGCACGCACCTTCTGCAAACTTCTCACTTAGGCTTCGGCCTGATGCACCTGCCCAACCCCTACCACACCTGCGGAATGGCCTGCATCTTCCTCTGCCTGTCATTTTTTCAAAATGACCCTGTGACAAAAGTCCCTATAGAAGAGCAGTATTTGTGAAAAAAAAAGGTGTATCGCACCCCTGCTTCAATCCGTTTTTTTTGGTGGGTTGAAATTATTTGTTCCAATAGCGTTTGTCACTCTGTGTAGCTAAGGTAACGCAGCAAAACCGCAAACAAATGCTGCACAACCCAAATGCACTATAATGAAAGTATATTATTGGTATATAACACCCCTGCCTCAATCAGTTTTTTGGGGGGACAACTGGTAAATCATACCAGTTGCAGTTAGTTATTCCAATAGCGTTTGTCCCTCATTATAGCTGCGATATAGCAGCAGAACCGCACACAACTGCTGCACAATACAATTGCACTATAATATACTTTCTATGTTAGAAAGTATATTATAAGTATGCAATAAAATATGATAAAATGAGTCACTAGATTTCAATGGTACTTGCGCTGCTGGTCTCCTAGCATGAAGTGGGTTCTTCACAATTGAAAAGTGTCAGTATGGTGGGACCGCGCTGCTCCTCATTCACACAGAGCGTTTTTCCTCAAATGCAGGTATTCACTTAAACCCTTAGCTTGAATCGCAGTGTGCTTCTTCGCAGGTTGAAAAACTCAGCATGTCATTTTTGTATGGTTCAGAAACGCCCACACCTCTATGCTGGATTGTCGTAAGCTCCTCTGCAAGATGTCATAAACCGCCCAATAGTGAGAGTACCTCCGGCACAGTTAAAACATTCTGTTTTATTGTACTCACAGAAATAAAAAGATTTTTCAGCATATCATTACAGCAAGAGTCTTTCGCACAGCCCGACCCGGGTTTTCTATGTAGCTTCGTCAGGGGCGAGAATCTAACACACCTAGGGTAGGAGGTTATTTAACCTCCTCCCCCCATGTTACACACCTGATGATTGTAAATTGCATTATCCATCCAGTTGCAAATAAAGTAAGTTCTCTAAAAATACTCACATTACAAGTAAAATCACATTTCCATTCCTATTCCAAAAACCCAAAAAATTCAATTTTAAAACCTTTTCATACTGGCTTCCCTCACTGGGACTTATACTACAGACACGTATTGGTCAACCAATGACATGCTTTCAACTACTTTTCATTCATAAAAATCACACATCCATGTCCATCCCCTCCCCATGCTGGACAATCTGTTGCTCCACACTTTCACTGTTCAGGCGCACTACAATGCCAATGATTACAAATATTCTAACTAAACAGGGCTTGAGATCGAATTCAATATTCATCCCTCTAGATTGAAGGGTGTTCAGTTTATATATCCATTCGATCTCTCTTCTATTTATATGCATGGCTGGATCCCCACCCCGCCAGTGAGGCTTGACTAGTTCCACTCCCATGAATTTCAAACCCCTCAGATTTTTTTCATGGTGCTCTTTAAAGTGCATTGAGACACTGTGTGTGTGGTCAAACCTTTTTTGATATTCCGTATATGCTCCTGTATCCTATCTTCTAGTTTTCTGAGGGATCTTCCCACTTACTGGAGGCCACAAGGGCACTTCGGTGGCATCTTTCTACTTTTGTTCCTCCGAGAGATAAAGGGTCCTTTACCTTTTTCTCTTTCATTATCTTCCATCAATTGAGCCAAATCCTCTACACCCTGAAGGTCCTCTAATTCTATCTCCAATTCTAGCCATTTTTTTTTGTTGGTTTGTGTAAATGTTTTATGCCAACAAATCTTTCTATTGAAAAAATGTAGATCTTTGATCTAATCAAATACACTAAATTTGTTTTAGGGACAAATGATAAACCTTTAGATGTCATTTTTAGTTCAGAATCCGTCAGTATAACTCCCAACAGATTCAGAATCAATGAATCATTCGTCGAGTTAATATTTATTTGGACCTGTGTGAGTTCTCATAGGGTGTATGAGTTGGGTTGTATGTTCAGTTCTAAAAAAATAGTGACATTGGGTTTGCAGTACTGTAAGATGAATAAGAGATGCGATGCACGGCAACGGCCATGGGTTCCTTAACCCCTTAAGGACTCAGCCCTATTTCACCGTAAGGACTTGGCCATTTTTTGCAAATCTGACCAGTGTCACTTTAAGTGCTGATAACTTTAAAACACTTTGACTTATCCAGGCCATTCTGAGATGTTTTTTTCGTCACATATTGTACTTCATGACACTGGTAAAATGAAGTCAAAAAAATTAATTTTTTTGCATAAAAAAATACCTAATTTACCAAAGATTTAGAAAAATTGGCAAATTTCAAAGTTTCAGTTTCTCTACTTCTGTAATACATAGTAATACCCCCAAAAAGTGTGATGACTTTACATTCACCATATGTCTACTTCATGTTTAAATTATTTTGGGAATGATATTTTATTTTTTGGGGATGTTATAAGGCTTAGAATTTTAGAAGCAAATCTTGAAATTTTTCAGAAATTTACAAAAACACATTTTTTAGGGACCACTACAGGTCTGAAGTCACTTTGCGAGGCTTACATAATAGAAACAGCCCAAAAATGACTCCATTCTATAAACTACACCCCTCAAGGTATTCAAAACTGATTTTACAAACTTTGTTAACCCTTTAGGTGTTGCACAAGAGTTATTGGCAAATGGGGATGAAATTTGAGAATTTCATTTTTTTGCCTAATTTTCCATTTTAACCCATTTTGTTCCACTAACAAAGCAAGGGTTAACAGCAAACAAGACTGTATCTTTATTGCCCTGACTCTGCCGTTTACAGAAACACACCATATGTGGCTGTAAACTACTGTACGGGCACACGGCAGGGCGTAGAGGGAAAGGTGCGCCGTATGGTTTTTGGAAGCCAGATTTTGCTGGACTGGTTTTTGGACACCATGTCCCATTTGAAGCCCCCTGATGCACCCCTAGAGTAGAAACTCCATAAAAGTGACCCCATCTAAGAAACTACACCCCTCAATATATTCAAAACTGATTTTACAAACTTTGTTAACCCTTTAGGTGTTGCACTAGATTTAATGGAAAATAGAGATACAATTTCAAAATTTCACTTTTTTGGCAGATTTTCCATTTTAATATTTTTTTTCCAGTTACAAAGCAAGGGTTAACAGCCAAACAAAACTCATTATTTATGGATCTGATTCTGTAGTTTACAGAAACACCCCATATGTGGTCGTAAACTGCTGTACGGGCACACGGCAAGGCGCAGAAGGAAAAGGAATGCCATACGGTTTTTGGATTGCAGATTTTGCTGGACTGTTTTTTTTTACACCATGTCCCATTTGAAGCCCCCCTGATGCACCCCTAGAGTAGAAACTCCAAAAAAGTGACCCCATTTTAGAAACTACGGGATAGGGTGGCAGTTTTGTTGGTACTAGTTTAGGGTACATATGATTTTTGATTGCTCTATATTACAATTTTTTGTGCGGCAAGGTAACAAGAAATAGCTTTTTTGGCACTTTTTTTTTGTGTTATTTACAACATTCATCTGACATGTTAGATCATGTGGTAATTTTATAGAGCAGGTTGTCACGTACGCGGTGATACCTAATATGTATACAATTTTTTTTATTTATGTAAGTTTTACACAATGATTTCATTTAAAAAATAAAAAAAAGTTTTAGTGTCTCCATAGTCTAAGAGTCATAGTTTTTTCAGTTTTTGGGCGATTATCTTGGGTAGGGTACGATTTTTGCAGGATGAGATGACGGTTTGATTGGTACTATTTTGGCGTACATGCGACTTTTTTGATCACTTTTATTACCTTTTTTGGGAAGTAAGGTGGGCAAAATTTCAATTTCTTCATAGTTTTTATTTTTTTATTTTTATGGCGTTCACCTTGCTGGGAAAGTAACATGACTGTTTTATAGATCAGGTCGTTAGGCGATACCAAACATGTGTAGGGAATTTTATTTTTTTCATTTTTAATCAGTGATAAATGTGTTTTTTGATTTTAGCTTTTTTTTCCCTTTTTTTTACTTTTTTTTTGACCCAGACCCACTTGGTTCTTGAAGATCCAGTGAGTCTGATGTCTGCATAATACAGTACAGTACACTATATAGTGTTTTGTACTGTATTTTACTTACACTTTGTCTGAATAGATCTATGCCTTTAGCACAGATCTGTTCAGCACCATGGACAGCAGGATGCCTGAGACGGCGTCCTGTTGCCATGGGAACCTTCCCCGTCTGCTCAGTTGTGGCCACAACTTCGCAGACGGGGAAGGGTATGGAGGGGGGCTGTCTGGGGGCTGTCTGTGCGCTCTCTCCCTCTCCATCGTGGGGCCGCAAAGGCACTGCAGCCTCGGATTAACCCCCTGCAGCTCCGCAATCTCGATTTAAACTTAGGACGTACCGGTACGCCCTGAGTCCTTAAGGATTCAGGAAATAGGGCCTACCGGTACGCCCTAAGTCTTTAAGGGGTTAAAGCAAATGTTTTTCGTGACGCCAGTTGCAGTGAAGCAACAAGGGCACATGGCCCTTTTAGGGATGTAGTAGATAGTACCCAGGTGTAGGAATACCAGAGTGGTGTAGGGTGGCCTAAATGTCCCTTAATGTTGGTGCACGTGTTACGGTGCTCCTACCTGGATACGCTGGACTCCAGGTGTTGTTGTCCGAAGCAGAGCAAAGGGGGTAAGTGATGAAGGGGATGAAGAAATAAATTGAGTTCAGACCTTGTGATAAACTTGATAACAGCTTTACTTGAAAAAACATTTCTCCAAAAAGTTTGCAGACTTTATCTTGGTTCTCAGCAGGCTTTGGCATTACCGGTGGCAGGCAAACTCCTCTCTGGCTCTGCTGTGCTAATAGGATAGCTGTACAACTTAGCTTTAGCTGAAGGCTGCAACTTCCTTCTTGTAGACTGTCCAGGGAAAACATTACTCCTGGCCTTAGAGGCTTCCAGCTTCTGCCTCCATATCTAGCTGAGCTGAAGGTGCTCCAGCTGGCCTGGGCAAGGCCACGCCCAACAGGGACGGGCATGTGGCGAAAGCCACTTCACCACAGTGTTTTGGAGGGGGCTGTTTGCCCGCCTCTTGCCCCAGGATTATGGCCCATACTAACTTTGAAGGAGAAGACAGACCGGCCGCACAGCTTAAATCTGTGGAACTGTTTTGGGCAGGAAAGCCATGCTTGCGGCCAGCCAAATGTGACTTCCATGGAATTCGGGAACCCCTGCTCGGATCTGGGTGATTTTTGGATATGTTGTTCACCCAGATCAGAGCTATCAATGGATGTATACATTATGGGGATATGTGGGGTTTTGGGGTGTTTTCTCTGTTTGGGGGAAAAATGTGTGTTTTTTGTCTGTGAGTGATTAAGTTAGCCCATTACGTTTGGTAATTGTATTTTGTGGATTGCGTCTCAGACAATGCAAGTGTGTTAGTTAATTGCGTCACAGACAATGCTCATTGTATTTTGTTGATTATGTTACAGACAATGGGAAGGGGATTTTGTGTACAATTGCTGGTAAGGTTTCAATACTGTAAATGCATGTGATTGGCTAAAATATAAACTGTCACAGTCTTTTACAAGGGCCCCAGGGGGAGTGTCCCTTGCTAGGAGTCCTGCATAAAAGGCTGAAAAAAAACCCATTAAAGAGTTTTGCTTGACCTCAAAATGAAGTGCCGTCTCATTATTGGGGGAATTGGATTGTGTGCTGATTCCCAGGAGTGTAAGCCGATTGTATGCTTTTCCTGTTCAGCTGTTTCCAGTGTTTGTGTGTTCCGGAGTTGAAGGATTCGTGTAGTTTACAGTTCGGTAGACTGGTACTTGCAGTAGCTGCCTGTGCATTGAAAGGAGGATATCGTCTGAACGGAGTTGTGTGCTGAACGGTCCGTTACAGGGCACCTGCTGCACACCCTCTTTTGGCATGGGGTAAACTAGACTAACTCTAAACAAAAACACCTCCCTCTCTGCAGCAAGTGGGGAAACGCCCACCACACCACAGAGGGGGGTTTAGAATTGAAAAGAAGGTTCCACTCTATGTACCTGTAGCTCTGCCATTTATGCTGCCACCCGGGAAAAGCGCTCATTGGTTAACCCTTTAATGACCAGACCCTGAAAAGCTCTTAATGACCAGACATTTTTGTGTAATTTAGCACACGTGGCGGTTCAAACAGCTGTAACTTTCTTTATTTGTTAGACTACCAAAATATATATATATTTTTTTTTTACGTGACACATAGGGCTTTATAATATTTTTGGTTTTATCTGGGGTAAACTGTACAAAACAGTTTTAAAAAGTATTTATTTTTTCTAACTATAGCTCCTTATTCTTTTAATATGCAAGCTGACACCAAAATAAATTATTATAATTGGTTCCCTATTTTGTGTCGGTCATTTTATTATATACTATGTATAGTTTAACATAAATGGGGTGATAATTGGGACAGTTTTGGGTGGTGTGGTTATTTTTTTTTTGTATTTTTTAAACTTAAGTTTTAATATATTTCTATTACAAAATATGTCCCCTAAGAAGTCATAAAGAGACCCTGGAGGGACCCTGACATTTGTTTTTTATTTTGCACTTTTTCTTTTTTCCTTTTATTTGTGTTTATTATTTTTTTAAATAATTGGTTCATTATTTTTTTAAATATATTTTTGCCTTGCTCCCCAAGAGGTCGTAAAAAGACTGTTGGGGGCAGTGAACACTTTTTTTTTTGGCACTATTTCCACTTTAACTGTGGCTCTGGGGGCTGCCCGTGGGCCGCGGGCTGTGCACCCCTGGTTTAAGGGCTCTGTGTGCTGCCATATAGTCTGCATGCACAGTATAAACACCTCCCCTCGTGGTCTCCAGTTACTTTATTTTCAACATACGGTAGATCATGTGTATTTTAGTTCACAATGGTGGCCATGACAGAGATTATGTATAATGGTTTTATTTTGGAATATGTTGACACCAGGCACAATACAGCACACTCACTGGTAGGCTAAGCAAATACTTGTGATGCTGATAAATTCAGGGCTTTGTCTTGGCACCAAAAGTTATAGGCAGAGGATTTAAACCAGGCGCGGACACAAGGTCAGTGTCTGTGATTGTGTATTATTGCCTGGCTCTCGTTTTGTTTCTGTGCTATATGCCTGAACTCTATGTACCTGATCATTTATCCTCTGTGTACCAACCTTGGCTACTGAAGCTCCACTGATTGACCTCTTGTCTACTGATTCAGCTGTATCGCTACTCTCCAGGTTTGGATTGTTCTATTGATTAACTTCTTGCATACTGATTTGAATATATCTTTACACTCCTGGTTTTGACTTTGTCTTTTTTGGTTATCCTTTCTGCTTTTCTTTGGTCATATGGTTAGGTCTGTGACTTGAGAAATTGCACCTGTTTTACTGTAAATCACTTTACACCGTAGATTCAACCTTGGTCCCCAGCAGCCAAACTCATCCTGCCTCACAGTGGGTTGTGGTGAATACCTAGGGGGTAACTGTAGACTCTCCCAAGCGGAGCATTGCATGTAGACACGTTGCTGTTTGTTGGCTGTTGTTCCAGTTAGTGATCTCTGTAGTTAGTTAGATATGTATGGTTTACCTATTATTTGGTCATGATTACCAAGTACAGCAACCAGTCTTAGATGATGATGCTTTGTTTGAAGGTGCACCCCCTACGAAATACATTAATTTATGGGCAATTGCCACATCTAGTATATTTATTAAATGTTCCCTGTACGGCTTTCTTTATGTCTTTATTCCTCAGACTGTATATAATGGGGTTGATCAAAGGAGTAAACACAGTATACAGCAGTGATAGGATTTTACTGATGGTCAGTGTTCGTCCTCTTGTTGGAAAAATATAAACTGTGAACAAAGTCCAGTAAAATATGGAGACCACAATGAGGTGGGAGCTACAGGTGGAGAAGGCTTTCTGTCCACCAGTACTGGATGGGATCCTTAAGATGACTGAAATAATTTTAACATAAGACATAATGATTATTATGGTTGGTATGATCACCGTCGGTATACTCAGTAAGTAGATTTGAAGTTGAATGAAATAGGTATCAGAACAGGCCATTTCTATCAGTGGGACAAGGTCACAGAAGAAATGGTCAATGATATTTGGACCACAAAATTTTAACCTCGGTATCATTAGAATGTCAATGAATGCAGTGAAAAATCCTAACAACCAGCAGATGACAACCAATCTCATACAATGTGCACTTGTCATGATAGAAGTATAATGAAGAGGATTACAGATGGCCACATATCTGTCATAGGACATCACTGTGAGAAGAAAGCACTCAAATAACTCTGAACCACAGAAAACATACAACTGAATGATACAGCCAGAAAAAGTAATGGTCCCCCTATTATTCAGTAGGATGTGAAGCATGTTGGGAGCAATATCAGTTGTTAATAAGATGTCACTCATGGACAATTGTGAGATGAAAAAGTACATTGGAGTGTGGAGGTTCTTGCTGGTGGACACCAGGGTGATGATCAGGAGGTTCCCACATATTGTTCCATAGTAAACCACAAGGAGAAGACAGAACAGGAATGTTCTTAAATATTGACTGCCTTGAAATCCTAGAAGGATAAACTCTTTGACCACAGTCAGATTGTCCTCCTGCATATAGAACAACCATATAGATTTAATTGCTAAGATGTTCAGTCTATCATAAACTAGGACACATTGTTCTTTATATAATAAAATCCAGAACTTTACTGAGTTCTTGTGTGTTTCAAAACTCTAACCTTCACTGAAAAATACAAGTGCATCTACTCGTACAAACTGGATTATATTTTGTGCTATGACAAAGTCATATATTTGGGTGTAACATGAGGTGTGGGGGAGCTAACTGGAAGAATGGTCTAAGCAGGTGTCTCTACATAATTATGTCAGATCTCCTAAGAGTATTAATATCACTGCATTTCATGTATTATGTGCATGTACTACAAATCCCATATACAAACCGGATTCCAAAAAAGTTGTGAATAAAAACTGAATGCAATGATGTGGAGGTGCCAACTTCTAATATTTTATTCAGAATAGAACATAAATCACGGAACAAAAGTTTAAAATGAGAAAATGTACCATTTTAAGGGAAAAATATGTTGAATCAGAATTTCATGGTGTCAACAAATCCCCAAAAAGTTGGGACAAGGCCATTTTCACCACTGTGTGGCATCTCCCCTTCTTCTTACAACACTCAACAGACGTCTGGGGACCGAGGAGACCAGTTTCTCAAGTTTAGAAATAGGAATGCTCTCCCATTCTTGTCTAATACAGGCCTCTAACTGTTCAATCGTCTTGGGCCTTCTTTGTTGCACCTTCCTCTTTATGATGCGCCAAATGTTCTCTATAGGTGAAAGATCTGGACTGCAGACTGGCCATTTCAGTACCCGGATCCTTCTCCTACGCAGCCATGATGTTGTGATTGATGCAGAATGTGGTCTGGCATTATCTTGTTGAAAAATACAGGGTCTTCCCTGAAAGAGATGACGTCTGGATGGGAGCATATGTTGTTCTAGAACCTGAATATATTTTTCTGCATTGATGGTGCCTTTCCAGACATGCAAGCTGCCCATGCCACATGCACTCATGCAACCCCATACCATCAGAGATGCTGGCTTCTGAACTGAGCGTTGATAACAACTTGGGTTGTCCTTGTCCTCTTTGGTCCGGATGACATGGCGTCCCAGATTTCCAAAAAGAACTTCGAATCGTGACTCGTCTGACCACAGAACAGTCTTCCATTTTGCCACACTCCATTTTAAATGATCCCTGGCCCAGTGAAAACGCCTGAGCTTGTGGATCTTGCTTAGAAATGGCTTCTTCTTTGCACTGTAGAGTTTCAGCTGGCAACGGCGGATGGCACGGTGGATTGTGTTCACTAACAATGGTTTCTGGAAGTATTCCTGAGCCCATTCTGTGATTTCCTTTACAGTAGCATTCCTGTTTGTGGTGCAGTGTCGTTTAAGGGCCCGGACATCACGGGCATCCAGTATGGTTTTACGGCCTTGACCCTTACGCACAGAGATTGTTCCAGATTCTCTGAATCTTCGGATGATGTTATGCACAGTTGATGACGATAGATGCAAAGTCTTTGCAATTTTTCGCTGGGTAACACCTTTCTGATATCCTGTGCACTATTCCTCAGAACTCCTGACTGTCTTGATCCCAAGGCCCGTATGCCCTAATGCTGGCTTTATCCTTGGTAGAAAACTTCCTCTCGTATATATCCTTGCTTTAAGTATAAATCCTTCTGCCCTTCAGCTTACTTGTCTAGCTGGAAACACTTCTGAGCTAACTCTGGCTCAATATCCTCAGGCTGGCTAGACGGCACGCTTACTAGCCTCCTGGTGTCAACTAGAAACCTGGGCTGTCTAGTTGCATGTCAGAGCCTGCACCTCAGCCCCACTCTGGCTAAAGTGTCTTCTGGCCTCTAACTCTACACACCTCCCTGCACAGGACCTGACTATATATATTAGGGGTTCCCTAGCTTCCTCTACTGTCTTGGAGGTAGAACTATACCCTGACAGGCCTGATAGTCATTTTAAGCAGGAAAATGCACATACATAACATAAATAAAGTGACATTTTGATATAAAACACAATAGCCCTGTTCCACAGGAGGTGGAGAACAACATGGCCCAATTGACCCTTGTGTAGTGCCCACATTTACCTATTGGGACACTACATACCCAGTTGCTTTAACGTTGACCGTCCTCGGCGCAACATAAGGGGCCCTGCCCAGCTGGATACTGTCACCTGAAAGATAAAAAGTGCAAAGCAGGAACACATATCTACATTTGCAGTACATATATATATATATATATATATATATATATCAGGCAGTTCCGCTGGCAAAGGAACAAGTCCGGTGAAAAGGGGCGTCGTTCTCTTCACTCAGGATAGTATAGGGAACAGGGGGCGCTGACCTGGTGCAGAGTATCTGGGATAACCAGGATAGTCCATAATTATTAAATACAATAGTCCCATAAAACAGCATCTCAGAGGCCCACATACGCTGGGGTCATCTCTGGGCACAGTTCTTGGAGTTATGATTTGCATATAAAAGTCACAGCACATAAAAGTCCACATTTTAAAATAGTGCTGCAATGTCCCTATTCAACCTGAAAAGGGAGTTAAAAGGGTTAAGGTGCAAAAATGAACAAACAGGCACAACTTGGCTTAAGTATACTTGAGCAGGCAGGGGGTCCTGTAAACAGTATGGCCTTGGAGCACTTGATATTTTCAGTGGCCTACCACCACCACTGAGCCGTGGGAAACTGGCAGCAGCTCATAGGGCCAAAACAAAGGACTCCTGTCCTATAAGCATTAAATCCACTGGTATGGGTCACTTAGCAAAAGAAGATCAGATCATGGCCTGGCAGGCCTACTCACAGGTACGTATCGGATCCACTTTGATCATCAGTGGCATATCCCGGTTCCGCTGGGAAACTGGGCCGGACACGAGGGTCAACATATGGATGGGCCCACAAAATAATATTAGGCGGTAACTGGAGCATTCTAGGTTCTCAAGCTCTTTTATGGTTTTCTCCCGGCGGGGCAATTCAGGTGATGGGTATGGACTCACCCACTTTTCTAATACCGTCGGTTGCCAGAACACATTTGGACTGATGAAGGAGCCCCGTTCTTGGAAAGTATTATGAGCCGGTTCTGTTGGGCGCTCCGTTTCACGTCCCGGACTGGTGGGCTCCTCGGGCTCTTCCCAATCCTCGGGTCCCAGCTTGGGGCGGGTCACAGCAGTTACGTAGGGGCCTCTCAGGCCCTCTGCAGGGGTGAACTCTACCTCCTCTGCCTCGCGGAGGTTATGCAGATGGTCAAGGAGGTAGCTGCGCTTGACTGACCTCAGGTTCACGAACAAGTCTCTGCCGATAGTATAATCTTTAATAAAACCGAATCCTCGGTCCTTATCGAAGGTCACCACTACCCCCATTCTCCTTTCCAAGCGGGGTTGCGTAGTGGCGTGACGTTCATATACTGTCTTGGCCAGTTCTTCAAAATATATCTTCTGGCGGGTCGTCTTTTTAATAGCAGCTTCCCGCACCTCCGCCATCAGTGCGGACCATTGCATACTGGGCCTCGCAAAGTCCTTCCATGAACCAAAGTAGAGTTCAGGCTGCGATCCAGGCGGCAGGCTGGTGGTTCTCTCCGGTCCCGGAGTGTAAGCTGGTGGAGCCTCCTCTTGCTCTAATTGGTCAGGTTCCATAACGGTTGGTGCAGACATCACATCAGAGCAGTCTGTATTCATTAACATGCTCGATCCTTCTCTGGATAGTGACAGGGCTCCAACATAGGGGAGGCGGAGTCCATTTTAGCAGACATGCAAATTTGTAGACAGGGTGGTGGCGCGGACATACAGTCTTTCCCGCTCTTCTAGCAGAAGGTACCAATTTCTCCCGCCAATACAGTGCAAAGATGACGCAGTAATTATTTCAGTCAGCTTAGGCGGCCATCTTTGAGCAAAACGCTGTCTATTGACTGACAGCAAGCAGTGACTTAGAAATGGCCAAACAGTCCACAGCAATACAATTTTCACACCGCGATTTTTACAGTTCTTGGCCCAGCAATTTTTCAAATAAACAGTTAGGGCTTGTATTACTTTATGGGCAATAACGGCACACATTTTATATTCCACAATGGCACAGGAATGATCGGATCCTGTTTGTGACGCCAAAATATGCAGTACACAGCCCTGCAGGGTATGACGATAGTGAGGTCACGGTTACTTAGGCAAACGAGAGTTGCTATGGGTTACTCACAGTTTATGAAGAACCCTGGGCAGGCGTACAGCAGTGATGGAGAGGCTGGCACAATAGTCCTCTGGGGCACTCTATGTATATAGGTACCAGGCCGGTGGTAGGTGAGGTGCCCTGGGTGTTGCAGGTTTAATGTGCCGGTGGCAAGATCCCTTTAAGTTCGTGACGCCAGTGCCGGTAACGGTAGCACACCGATTGATAGCAGTAATAAGTGAGGAACACAGTTTGTAGTGAACCAAACTTTCTTTACTGGAAACGGATAACTTTGTACAGTCTTTTAGGTTCAGTTCCATACAGCAGTAGCAGTTTAAAGCAGGCTTTTATAATTAATGGCAGGCAACAATGTTCTTGCAAGATACTCAGAGGGTTAAATACACTCACAGATCAGGCTGCACCTTTTCCTCAGAAATCCTGTGCACTATTCCTCAGAACTCCTGTCTGTCTTGATCCCAAGGCCCGTATGCCCTATTGCTGGCTTTATCCTTGGTAGTAAACTTCCTCTCGTATATATCCTTACTTTAAGTATAAATCCTTCTGCCCTTCAGCTTACTTGTCTGGCTGGAAACACTTCTGCTCTGCTCTGGGCTGTACTTGGTAGGAACTGCAGGTTTTCTCAGGAGGTAACTCTTCCCCTGGTGACAATCTTCTGAGCTAACTCTGGCTCACTATCCTCGGGCAGGCTAGACTGCACGCTTACTAGCCTCCTGGTGTCAACTAGAAACCTGGGCTGTCTAGTTGCATGTCAGAGCCTGCACCTCAGCCCCACTCTGGCTAAAGTGTCTTCTGGCCTCTGACTCTACACACCTCCCTTCACAGGACCTGACTATATATATTAGGGGTTCCCTAGCTCCCTCTACTGTCTTGGAGGTAGAACTACACCCTGACAGGCCTGATAGTCATTTTAAGCAGGAAAATGCACATAAATAACATGAATAAAGTGACATTTTGCATATAAAACACAATAGCCCTGTTCCACACCACCTGTGCATTCAGGGCGGACAGGAGTGCTGGTCCGGTGTGACTCTCTGCTTTCAGGCAAGTCAACCCCAAGACGGCGTGACACTGTCATATCCGGGATGTGAAATAGCCCCTGGGGAGCTGGGGGGGTGCCATTGATGTGGAGCAAGACGCAGCAGCAGAAGAGGACTCAGCCGAGGAGGTTAGCGAAGAGGATGGAGTAGGAGTAGAGGAAGTGGCAGCAGGCCTGCCTGCAAGTCGTGGCGGTGTCTCCAACTCCTCTGCAGAGCCACGCATTCCATGATTGGCAGCCGTCAGCAGGTTTACCCAATGCGCAGTGTACATGATATACCGGCCTGACCGTGCTTTGCAGACCAGGTATAAGTGGTCAGATGGACCCTTGCCCCAACACCGTGTGCTAGACATGCCATGACTTCCTTTTCCACAATAGAGTACAGGTTGGGGATTGCCTTTTGTGAAAAAAAAAATTGGCCGGGTACCTTCCACTGCGGTGTCCCAATAGTTTCAAATTTTTTGAAGGCCTCAGACTCCACCAGCTTGTATGGTAAAAGCTGGCGGGCTAAGAGTTCCGACAAGCCAGCTGTCAAACGCCGGGCAAGGGGGTGACTCTGTGACATTGGCTTCTTACGCTCAAACATTTCCTTGACAGACACCTGACTGTGGGCAGATGAGCAGGAACTGCTGAAGGTGAGAGGCGGAGTGGCGGGTGGTTGAGAGGGGGAAAGGAGGACAGCAGTGGTTGACGTGGCTGAAGATGCTGGACCAGGAGGAGGATGGTGGCTTTGAGTTTGTGTGCTGCTTGTACTCATCATGTGTTGATCCCATAGGCGTTTGTGATGTGAGATTATGTGCCTTCGCAAAGCAGTTGTACCTAGGTGGGTGTTGGACTTCCCACGACTCAGTTTCTTTTGGCACAGGTTGCAAATGGCATCGCTGTTATCAGAGGCAGACACACAAAAAAAATGCCACACTGCTGAGCTTTGCAATGACGGCATTCTGGTGGTGGCAACAGCATGCGTTGATTGGCGTGCTGTCTGGCTGACCCCGGGTGCCGATACATGCTGTCTGACTGTGCCAATAGCTCCTTGCGACGACCTCCCCCTGCTTCCAACTCGTCTCCTCCTCCTCTCTGTCTCCCCATCTGAACTTTCCCCCTGTTGTTCTTCTCTTCGAGCGGGCACCCACGTGACATCCACGGACACATCGTCATCATCAACCGCTTCACTTGTATCTGACAACTCAGCATAGGAAGCAGCAGCGGGTACAACATGGGCAGATAAGTGGCAGATGAGGTTTAACACTGACAAATGTAAAGTTATGCACATGGGAAGGAATAATGCAAGTCACCCGAACATACTAAATGGTAAAACACTCGGTAACACTGACATGGAAAAGGATCTAGGAATTTTAATAAACAGCAAACTAAGCTGTAGAAACCAGTGTCAGGCAGCTGCTGCCAAGGCCAATAAGATGATGGGCTGCATCAGAAGGGGCATAGATTCCCGTGATAAGAACATAGTCCTACCACTTTACAAATCACTAGTCAGACCACACATGGAGGACTGTGTACAGTTCTGGGCTCCTGTAAACAAGGCAGACATAGCAGAGCTGGAGAAGGTCCAGAGGAGGGCAACTAAAGAAATAACTGGAATGGGGCAACTACAGTACCCTGAAAGATTATCAAAATTAGGGTTATTCACGTTAGAAAAAAGACGACTGAGGGGAGATCTAATTAATATGTATAAACATATCAAGGGTCAGTACAGAGATCTATCCCATCATCTATTTATTACCAGGACTGTGACTGTGACGAGGGGACATCCTCTGCGTCTGGAGGAAAGAAGGTTTGTACACAAACATAGAAAAGGATTCTTCACGGTAAGAGCAGTGAGACTATGGAACTCTCTGCCTGAGGAGGTGGTGATGGTGAGTACAATAAAGGAATTCAAGAGGGGCCTGGATGTATTTCTGGAGCTTAATAATATTACAGGCTATAGCTACTAGAGAGGGGTCGTTGATCCAGGGAGTTTTTTTTAATCCCCTAAAGTGGGGAAAATTGGCTTCTACCTCACAGTTTTTTTTTTTTGTTTTTTGTTTGCCTTCCTCTGGATCAACTTGCAGGATAACAGGCCGAACTGGATGGACAAATGTCTTTTTTCAGCCTTATGTACTATGTTACTATGTAACATCATCATCATCACACCGTACGTCCATGTGTGTAATGCTGCCTGACTGAGACATATCCCTGTTATCTATATCCTCTGGCAATAATGGTTGCGCATCACTCATTTCTTTTAAATGATGTGTAAATAACTCCTCTGACAGATCAAGTGAAGCGGCTGTGGTGCTAGTGTTGGTGGTGGCGGCAGGCGGGCGAGTGGTAACTTGAGAGGTGCCCGAAGCTGAGCTGGAGGAGGATGGTGCGTCAAGGTTCCGAGCAGAAGCTGTAGAAGATTGGGTGTCCTGTGTAAGCCAGTCAACTATGTCCTCAGAACTTTTCGAGTTCAGGGTACGTGGCCTCTGAACACTGGGCATTATTCTAGGGCCAAAGGAAATCACAGCACCACGACCTTGACAGCCCCTGCGGGGTGGCCTGCATCTGCCTGTCATTTTTTTTTTTTTGGTTAGTGGTACTATGCGTGCAAGGTACTGGGCCACCCGATATGGTGGGCAGTGGGCACAGTACAGTCTGTGGGCCTGACACACACTGGCAGGCAACTGCAATTATATTACAGAGAAAAAATTGTATTACTTTTTTATCTGCAAGCTACTGTGCTACCAGATATGAGTGGTGGGCACTGGCAGTGGGCACAGTACACACTGTGAGCCTGACACACGCTGGCAGGCAACTGCAATATATATATATATATATATATATATATATATATATATATATATATATATATAGAGGGCTTTTTTTCTGGCGGAAAGCCCCGGAACGGCGTTCCGCCACCTATTTTCTTCGCCCCGCCCCCCTCTAGTACAGACAGTTTACTCAGCGGTCCCCAACCGCCGGGCCGCGGCCCAGAACCGGGCCCTGGAGGATGATTTGCCGGGCCGCTTCCTGGTCCACGGCTCGGCTATCGGCTGTGCATGGCTGCGCACAGCGTGAGGTCTCTCTGTGACCTCACACTGTGCGCCGCTATACACAGCCAGCCGACAGCAGAATGAAGAGGATTGCGATGGTGACCAGGAGCAGCAGAGGTAAGTGGTTTTTTTTATTTGCACTGGGGGCTGATGGCTGACCTGGGGGACATGGGGCAGACATGAGGGGCTAATGGGGGCTTATGGCTGACATGAGGGGCTAATGGGGGCTTATGGCTGACATAAGGGGCTAATGGGGGGCTTATGGCTGACATGAGGGGGTAATGGGGGGCTTATGGCTGACATGAGGGGCTAATGGGGGGCTTATGGCTGACATGAGGGGCTAATAGGGGGCTTATGGCTGACATGAGGGGCTAATGGGGGGCTTATGGCTGACATGAGGGGCTAATGGGGGGCTTATGGCTGACATGAGGGGCTAATGGGGGCTTATGGCTGACATTGGGGGGGTTTATGGCTGACATTGGGGGGGTTTATGGATGACATTGGGGGGGTTTATGGCTGACATTGGGGGGGGGGTTATGGCTGACATTGGGGGCTGATAGATGGCTAAAGGTTTGGGGGTTTATCTGAGCCATTGGTGGTCTGATCTGAGGTCTGATTAACATTGGGGGTCTGATTGCTGGTCTGACCTGAGGTGTAATGAAAAATATTTTTCTAAAACTAGGTGCATCTTATAGGGCGAAAAATACGGTACAGTGCAGCAGAGACCAGTGCAGCAGAGACCATAGTCAGTTTATATAGTCATTATATATTGTTATATATTTTAATATGCACCTTGTGCTTTGTTATGCGCGTGAATCAGTCAGCCCCTGATTTCTAAAGGGGCGGTTTTAGGGGCGGTCATAGGGGTGGGTAGGGGTGTGGCCAGGGGAGGGGGGGGTGAGTTTTCTCTGAGAAAAAAAGCCCTGTATATATATATATATATATATATATATATAAAAAAATAAAAAATAAAGCAGGGTTTTTTGGGGTGCTGTCAGGACGCTGTCCTAACAGCAGATCAGATGAGTCTTTGAGGACTGGAGTGGACACAGAACACTGGCCTAGCTAACGATTTCCCTATTAATTCAGCAGCAATCTCCCTGCTGTCACTAACACTGCAGCTTCAGAATGAATCTAAGATGGATGCTGTCCCTGCTTTTTGATAGGAGGTGGGAGGGTCTGGGAGGGAGGGTCTGCTGCTGATTGGCTGGAATGTGTCTGCTGACTGTGAGGTACAGGGTCAAAGTTTGCTCAATGATGACGTATAGGGGGCGGATCGAACATCGCATACGTTCGCCTGCCGCGGCAAACGCAAACAAGCGATGTTCACCGGGAACTGTTCGCCGGCGAATAGTTCGGGACATCTCTACTAAGGAGCAGCTCCTGTAGGGAGATTATATTCCCTTAAAGACTAACAGCAGTTTTATGTACCAGCCCTTACAAGTGAAAAGATCTATAGAGGGTTTAGCCGATGTAAAGGGATTGTGGACTTTGGAAAGAAAGGTAAACACCACTAATCTGGCTTTAGCCTCCTCTGCATGTGGTGGAAACACTGTAGGTTACAAGCTGCCCACCATAGCCAAAAGGACAGAAAAGCCTGTCTGTTCAGAGACTGTATGCCTATATATCGTATGATATAGTGCATCGGGAACAGGAGAGAGTTGAACAGTTTGATTGTAATCAAAGAGAGAATCAAACCTTTATATACAACCTTTGGGAGCTATTGGAAGGAACTGTAAAGTATGAATATTATGGGAATAGTTTGAGCAGATGACCTATGGACTGGCTTCAGTAAAGTACCGTGGATCTGTTACCAAAATTAGACTCTTTATCAGGGACCCTGCCTTGCACCATAAACTTCAACATCAAAGGCACCTCAACCGCCATCAGACAGGAGGAACCCGGAACTGGAGCGTGCCGCAAAGGGAACCAGTGCATCCCTTCCCGTCACTGCACACCGGCTCAGGGAGCTTCAGGAAACTGTGAGTACTGACTACTACACCTAATCGCCCACCCACACTCACTGCAATAACATCTCTACATATAATTTTTTAACATAAGTTTTATCCCCGCCCCTTTCCCAAGGCGTGTCGTGAGTTTTCTAATAGTTTTTATGTGTTTTTTCCTGACTTTGGGAGGCATTTCTTCCTTCTCCTATGAAAGAAATCCCTAAACAGAGTCATGCCCAGAGCATGCTCCACTGAGACAAAAACAAACCAAAGGTGATGAAAAGTGCCACAAAGCAAATTCATTGTTTGTTAGGAACCCTAACCTTTCCCAAGCAGACACCGTAAATATACAATAGACAAGTTGGTTCTTTAACGGTGACACCCGCTCGTGAGTGCAGTAGGTGCCATAGCCACTGGGTACCTGCTGCTTTAAAACATCAAAGTCGCTGATTCGCCATTTTTGTTCACTTCACCTCCGGAAAAAAAATATATATATCAAAAGTGATCAAAAAGTTGTGCACACTCCAAAATGGTATCAAAAACTATAGATCATCTAGCAAAAATTTGCCCTCACACAGCTCCGTAAACATAAAAAAGTTAAGGGGTCTTAATATGGCAATGCAAAGAAAATAATTCTTTTTTTCCAAAGTAAAAAAAAATTCAGTAATAAAACATGAGAAAAACAATATAAATGTTTTATTGTTGCAATCATACTGACCTGAGGAATGAAGGTAACAGGCCAGTTTTATCACATATAAAATAAAACCCATAAAACTGTGATGTAAATGTATTAATTTATAATTTAAAGAAAAATTCCAGCTTCCCACTACATTGTATGCAACCATAAATGGTGCCATTAGAAAATACATCTTGTCCCGCAAAAAAACAAGCCCTAATATGACTATGTTAATGGGAAAATAAAAAAGTTATAGCTCTGGGATGTATGGGAGTAAAAAAAAAATATTATAAAATTTAAAATGACCCAGTCCTGACGGGGTTCAATAGTTTTTTTATGATAACTCTTAGAAAGAGGCCGTAAAACTGTAAAAACTGCATGTGTGAATTCAAAAAATATCAATCACGGCCAAATTCTCTTCAGATGACAATGGTCTGTCATTGGTCGACTAAAATCTTTTCTTGTTAAATTTCACCTCATGAACGATCATTTCGGACCATTTTGATCATCTTTAGACTAATATTTAGGGTTAAATTTAAGGTTCCCTCACACTTTTTTTTTACCATTTTTAAACTTGTAAAAATACCATGAATTTCAAGTATTTGTTATAACATTCTTACTAGTGTTTTAGCAGCCTTTGTGTTTTGTAACACTTAGGGTATCAAAAGACAATCTCAGTCAGCACTTGCTATAAAATAAAGCAAAAGCTCAGGTGTGCATCTCCATGGCTTAAAATAACATCGTAAAAGCAAATAAAATGCAACAGCCCCCTGCAGAAATAGAATACATGAACAAATGATATATTCACTAAATAGAATGAATATAAGGTGCTTAGCAAATATATTTTGATTGAAATGATTTGTTCCCACCCACCACGTCAGGGTGACCGCTTTTAGATGGGACCCTACTCTACAACAACTCCTCTCCTCTCCTTTTTGATGCCCGTTTAGAAGCCAAAATCAGGAGTGGCTCATAAATGGAGAGAAAGTATAAAGGGCAGATAAAACTTCATAAAAGTTCACTCCTGCATCAACAAACTTGACCACGTGGTCGTACCCATAGAGTGAAAATCTGTACCATTCATGTAACTGGGGCTCACAGAAATTCATGTGCTTGCTGTAAAAAACAAAAAAACAAAAAAAATATCTTCAGATGAATGAAATTGCTTTTCAGTCACAGAAATGTATGTAACAAAATCTGCTGTTTGTGAAGGTCCCGTCTCATAACATGAATTTTTACAGTAATTTACAAGTCCTGTAGACAGCCTATGAGAAAAGTGCCAGAGAACAATGCCATACCTGGAGTGTGCTGTTTAAAAAAAAGCCTCAAATCACAAAAACACCACAAATGCTGAGCATGTAATGTAGACTTTTTAATGATTTGATTTAGACGTTAAAATAAGATCTGTGTTTTTGAATTAGAAAAGTAGTACAAAAATGGGGAGAAAAATGCTGTGAACAGTGCTGCAAACCTGTGTGAATCCAGCCTGATGCTTTCATGGTAGACATCCTTAAGACATCTATATACAATTTGTATGTTAAAAAACCCTCCTGATTATACTTACAATGTGCATTTCCATAGCCCTGAATATATATATTTTTCCTAAGATAAATCCTATTTCTTCAAGTGATAGAATTATCATGAATGATGAAATCCTGTGGGTTACGTTAGATGATGTGCAGTAATCACATTTTATATAGGATGTGCCGTGGACTGACTGCTTGTACCTGTACTTATACAGAGCAAGAACGGAAGGGGCCTATGGGGAAAATACTCTAAGGAGATTCCTTTACCAACTAGTGAGAATTACTGCAGCAGCTCGTGTCTAAGATCACACAGATCAATTATTTCAGAAAAATAAAAACCCTTTATAATTAAGCTTTTCAGTCCTCTAGAAGTCAAATAAGGTTAGAAAAACATGGCTAATTTCTTCCAAAAACAGCCCCACATCTGTCCACAGGTTGTGTGTGTGGTTTTGCCACTGTGGACTGTGGACACAAGACACAATCCATGGACAGGTGAGGAGATCCATGTTTCTCTAAGGGCTCATTCTCACAACCATATGGTTGGAGACAGCAAAGATATTGTCCATAGAAAAGAAAAATTCTGGTTGACAATTCGGGTACATGGTGATAAATGAGACCTGCCTTTAAAACCGACGGCACAGTAACTACAGCTACGGCCGGGTTCACACCAGAGCTTCTGTTTCCTTTCTCCTCTGTTATAAGACCAGAAGAAAGAAAATAATGGAACCGCTGGAGCCGTTAAATGGCGTTAGAAGACGGCGACTGAAGGACCCCATTTATTAATATTAGAACTAGATAAAAGAATGTCACTAAACGACAATTTGTAAACAAATTCTACTTCACTGTGCAATGCAACGAAATTTTAACCCATGTGGATCCTTCCATACTATGAACTGACTGGTATTTCACTAAATAAATATACAAACCGGATTCCAAAAAAGTTGGGACACTATACAAATTGTGAATAAAAACTGAATGCAATCATGTGGAGGTGCCAACTTCTAATATTTTATTTAGAATAGAACATAAATCACGGAACAAAAGTTTAAACTGAGAAAATGTACCATTTTAAGGGAAAAATATGTTGAATCAGAATTTCATGGTGTCAACAAATCCCCAAAAAGTTGGGACAAGGCCATTTTCCCCACTGTGTGGCATCTCCCCTTCTTCTTACAACACTCAACAGATGTCTTGGGACCGAGGAGACCAGTTTCTCAAGTTTAGAAATAGGAATGCTCTCCCATTCTTGTCTAATACAGGCCTCTAACTGTTCAATCGTCTTGGGCCTTCTTTGTTGCACTTTCCTCTTTATGATGCGCCAAATGTTCTCTATAGGTGAAAGATCTGGACTGCAGACTGGCCTTTTCAGTACCCGGATCCTTCTCCTATGCAGCCATGATGTTGTGATTGATGCAGAATGTGGTCTGGCATTATCTTGTTGAAAAATGCAGGGTTTTCCCTGAAAGAGATGACGTCTGGATGGGAGCATATGTTGTTCTAGAACCTGAATATATTTTTCTGCATTGATGGTGCCTTTCCAGACATGCAAGCTGCCCATGCCACACGCACTCATGCAACCCCATACCATCAGAGATGCAGGCTTCTGAACTGAGCGTTGATAACAACTTGGGTTGTCCTTGTCCTCTTTGGTCCGGATGACATGGCGTCCCAGATTTCCAAAAAGAACTTCGAATCGTGACTCGTCTGACCACAGAACAGTCTTCCATTTTGCCACACTCTATTTTAAATGATCCCTGGCCCAGTGAAAACGCCTGAGCTTGTGGATCTTGCTTAGAAATGTCTTCTTCTTTGCACTGTAGAGTTTCAGCTGGCAACGGCGGATGGCACGGTGGATTGTGTTCACTGACAATGGTTTCTGGAAGTATTCCTGAGCCCATTCTGTGATTTTCTTTACAGTAGCATTCCTGTTTGTGGTGCAGTGTCGTTTAAGGGCCCGGAGATCACGGGCATCCAGTATGGTTTTACGGCCTTGACCCTTACGCACAGAGATTGTTCCAGATTCTCAGAATCTTCGGATGATGTTATGCACAGTTGATGATGATAGATGCAAAGTCTTTGCAATTTTTCGCTGGGTAACACCTTTCTGATATTGCTCCACTATCTTTCTGCGCAACATTGTGGGAATTGGCGATCCTCTACCCATCTTGGCTTCTGAGAGACACTGCCACTCTGAGAAGCTCTTTTTATACCCAATTATGTTGCCAATTGACCTAATTAGTGTTAATTGGTCTTCCAGCTCTTCGTTATGCTCAAATTTACTTTTCCCAGCCTCTTATTTCTACTTGTCCCAACTTTTTTGGGATTTGTTGACACCGTGAAATTTTGAATCAACGTATTTTTCCTTTAAAATGATACATTTACTCGGAATAAACGTTTGATCTGTCATCTACGTTCTATTACAAATAAAATATTGACATTTGCCATCTCCACATCATTGCATTCTGTTTTTATTCACAATTTGTTTAGTGTCCCAACTTTTTTGGAATCCAGTTTGTATTAGGGTTAAAACCAGATGGGCCCAACATGGTGGACGGATCAAACATGACCGCTGGATTATTGCTATAAGGGACAGAAGCTTGAAAACTAGTAGCTGCCATATAAGATGGTGACCAAACAGAAGCTATTGCTGGTGTGGGATAATGGCATCTGAAGGGTCAAAAGTCTGCGACCGTCATTACCGTCCTATCGGGGACATTAGTGCAGGGTGTCTGCTCTTTAAAACAGCCAGTAGCCATGACGCCCGCTGCATGTTCCATTTTTTAATAACAGGCTGCCGACATAAATATACTGTCGACTGTCGGGAAAGCGTTACCTTCCAAGCCTTCACACTGAGAGACCTGGGTATAACTGATTTATAGCGATTTGTGACAAATTACTTTAGCCACATAAAATTTTTCAAAACTTTGCTAATCTCTAATGATGGTCTAAAAGCATGGCCATCCAGTAATCATCAGACTGGTACATGTGAATGATACTCCTGTCAGTGGATGGGTAAGCTTGCATACGGCTTGCCATTCTGGCCAGTGATGCTGTCTCATATGCTGCAATAGAGCTCTGTCACCTATGTCTGAACTCCCACAGCTTATTTTAATCCTGCAGATCTTGCACACGGCTGTGCTTCTGTGTGTCGTCTTTGTGGAGAAAAAGTGCCATATGTGACCACAATAGAATCAGATCTGGTCTTGCCAGCTGTTTTGGAGGTTTTGGCAGTATATTGCCTCTGTTCTTTATTGCCACCTTGGCCATCACCCTCCTCCTTCGGCACCTCGATCCAGCTTCCAGGTCCTGTCCAATACACAATCATCATTGCATTTCTCCCCCTTCCCGCCACTTTTATCAGACTCTAATGTGTCATGGTGGGATCCTTGGATCCCCTACCGATTCCCAAAGTATTTGCACCAATTGCCACTGTCACTACCTCTGGCCCCTCTGACAATACTGGCTGGCTACTGGTGCTACTATTATCACCACCAACACAACTATGCATGGGGTCCCCCAAACTTCCTTCAGGGAAGTCCAAATGCTGACTGCACTCACACAAGTCATCAACAGCGAGACTTTGAACTATCTGCCAAAGTATGTGGTGGTGTTTTGTTGTCTCTTAGAAAAAAAAAATTGAACCTCACTAGGAGAAGGCAGTGAAGACAGAGAGGCTGGCACTGACAAGCTTCTCTGGAGCTGCAAGGAGAAGGAGCAAGAAGAATGTTGTGACCCTTGGCTCAAAGGCACAGTGTCAGACAAAGATTAAAGGACCTTAGCATGTATAGCTTGATGTCAGGCTTACTGGCCTACAGTTGCCCGATTCCTCTCTACTAGAGTTGAGCGAACACCTGGATGTTCGGGTTCGAGAAGTTCGGCCGAACTTCCCGGAAATGTTCGGGTTCGGGATCCTAACCCGACCCGAACTTCATCCCGAACCCGAACCCCATTGAAGTCAATGGGAACCCGAACTTTTGGGCACTAAAAAGGCTGTAAAACAGCCCAGGAAAGAGCTAGAGGGCTGCAAAAGGCAGCAACATGTAGGGAAATCCACTGCAAACAAATGTGGATAGGGAAATGAATTAAAATAAAAATTAAAAAAATAAAAATTAACCAATATCAATTGGACAGAGGTCCCATAGCAGAGAATCTGGCTTCACGTCAGCAGAGAATCAGTCTCTTCATGCCATAGCAAAGAATCTGGCTTCATGTCAGCAGAGAATCAGTCTCTTCATGCCATAGCAGAGAATCTGGCTTCATGTCAGCGCAGAATCAGTCTTCATGTCATAGCAGAGAATCAGGCTTCAGGTCACCCACCACTGGAACAGGCCACTGTCACATATTTAGGCCCCAGCACCCAGACAGAGGAGAGAGGTCCCGTAACAGAGAATCTGGCCTTATGTCAGCACAGAATCTGTCTTCATGTCATAGCAGAGAATCAGGCTTCACGTCACCCACAACTAGAACAGGCCACTGTCACATATTTAGGCCCAGGCACCCAGGCAGAGGAGAGAGGTCCCGTAACAGAGAATCTGGCCTTATGTCAGCACAGAATTTGTCTTCATGTCATAGCAGAGAATCAGGCTTCACGTCACCCACCTCTGGAACAGGCCACTGTCACACATTTAGGCCCCGGCACCCAGGCAGAGGAGAGAGGTCCCGTAACAGAGAATCTAGCCTTATGTCAGCACAGAATCTGTCTTCATGTCATAGCAGAGAATCAAGCTTCACGTCACCCACCACTGGAACAGGCCACTGTCACACATTTAGGCCCCGGCACCCAGGCAGAGAAGAGAGGTCCCGTAACAGATAATCTGGCATTATGTCAGCACAGAATCTGTCTTCATGTCATAGCAGAGAATCAGGCTTCACGTCACCCACCACTGGAACAGGCCACTGTCACACATTTAGGCCCCGGCACCCAGGCAGAGGAGAGAGGTCCCGTAACAGAGAATCTGGCCTTATGTCACCACAGAATCTGTCTTCATGTCATAGCAGAGAATCAGGCTTCACGTCATCCACTACTGGAAAAGGCCACTGTCACACATTTATGCCCCGGCACCCAGACAGAGGAGAGAGGTCCCGTAACAGAGAATCTGGCCTTATGTCAGCGCAGAATCAGTCTTCATGTCATAGCAGAGAATCAGGCTTCACGTCACCCACCACTGGAACAGGCCACTGTCACACATTTAGGCCCAGGCACCCAGACAGAGGAGAGAGGTCCCGTAACAGAGAATCTGGCCTTATGTCAGCACAGAATCTGTCTTCATGTCATAGCAGAGAATCAGGCTTCACGTCATCCACCACTGGAACAGGCCACTGTCACACATTTAGGCCCAGGCACCCAGACAGAGGAGAGAGGTCCCGTAACAGAGAATCAGGCCTAATGTCAGCACAGAATCTGTCTTCATGTCATAGCAAAGAATCAGGCATCACGTCACCCACCACTGGAACAGGCCACTGTCACACATTTAGGCCCAGGCACCCAGGCAGAGGAGAGAGGTCCCGTAACAGAGAATCTGGCCTTATGTCAGCGCAGAATCAGTCTTCATGTCATAGCAGAGAATCAGGCTTCACGTCAACCACCACTGGAACAGGCCACTGTCACACATTTAGGCCCCGGCACCCAGACAGAGGAGAGGTTCATTCAACTTTGGGTTGCCCCGCAATATAATGGTAAAATGAAAATAAAAATAGTATTGAATGAGGAAGTGCCCTGGAGTAGAATAATATATTGTTAAGGGGAGGTAGTTAATATCTAATCTGCACAAGGGATGGACAGGTCCTGTGGGATCCATGCCTGGTTCATTTTTTGAACGTCAGCTTGTCCACATTGGCTGTAGACAGGCGGCTGCGTTTGTCTGTAATGACGCCCTCTGCCGTGCTGAATACACGTTCAGACAAAACGCTGGCCGCCGGGCAGGCCAGCACCTCCAAGGCATAAAAGGCTAGCTCTGGCCACGTGGACAATTTGGAGACCCAGAAGTTGAATGGGGCCGTACCATCAGTCAGTACGTGGAGGGGTGTGCACAGGTACTGTTCCACCATGTTAGTGAAATGTTGCCTTCTGCTAACACGTTCCGTATCAGGTGGTGGTGCAGTTAGCTGTGGCGTGGTGACAAAACTTTTCCACATCTCTGCCATGCTAACCCTGCCCTCAGAGGAGCTGGCCGTGACACAGCTGCGTTGGCGACCTCTTGCTCCTCCTCTGCCTTCGCCTTGGGCTTCCACTGGTTCCCCTGTGACATTTGGGAATGCTCTCAGTAGCGCGTCTACCAATGTGCGCTTGTACTCGCGCATCTTCCTATCACGCTCCAGTGTAGGAAGTAAGGTGGGCACATTGTCTTTGTTCCGGGGATCCAGCAGGGTGGCAACCCAGTAGTCCGCACACGTTAAAATGTGGGCAACTCTGCTGTCATTGCGCAGGCACTGCAGCATGTAGTCGCTCATGTGTGCCAGGCTGCGCAGAGGTAAGGACAAGCTGTCCTCTGTGGGAGGCGTATCGTCATCGTCCTGTGTTTCCCCCCAGCCACGCACCAGTGATGGGCCCGAGCTGCTTTGGGTGCCACCCCGCTGTGAACATGCTTCATCCTCATCCTCCTCCACCTTCTCCTCATCCTCGTCCTCCTCGTCCTCCAGTAGTGGGCCCTGTCTGGCCACATTTGTACCTGGCCTCTGGTGTTGCAAAAAACCTACATCTGAGTCACTTCGAAGAGACTGGCCTGAAAGTGTTAAAAATGACCCCTCTTCTTCCTCTTCCTCCTGGGCCACCTCCTCTTCCATCATCGCCCTAAGTGTTTTCTCAAGGAGACATAGAAGTGGTATTGTAACGCTGATAACGGCGTCATCGCCACTGGCCATGTTGGTGGAGTACTCGAAACAGCGCAACAGGGCACACTGGTCTCGCATGGAGGCCCAGTCATTGGTGGTGAAGTGGGTCTGATCCACAGTGCGACTGACCCGTGCGTGCTGCAGCTGAAACTCCACTATGGCCTGCTGCTGCTCGCACAGTCTGTCCAGCATATGCAAGGTGGAGTTCCACCTGGTGGCCACGTCGCATATGAGGCGGTGAGCGGGAAGGCCGAAGTTACGCTGTAGCGCAGACAGGCGAGCAGCGGCAGGGTGTGAACGCCGGAAGCGCGAACAGACGGCCCGCACTTTATGCAGCAGCTCTGACATGTCGGGGTAGTTGCGAATGAACTTCTGCACCACCAAATTCAGCACATGCGCCAGGCAAGGAATGTGCGTCAAACCGGCTAGTCCCAGAGCTGCAACGATATTTCGCCCATTATCGCACACCACCAGGCCGGGCTTGAGGCTCACCGGCAGAAACCACTCGTCGGTCTGTTGTTCTATACCCCCCCACAACTCCTGTGCGGTGTGGGGCCTGTCCCCCAAACATATGAGTTTCAGAACGGCCTGCTGACGTTTACCCCGGGCTGTGCTGAAGTTGGTGGTGAAGGTGTGTGGCTGACTGGATGAGCAGGTGGAAGAAGAGGAGGAGGAAGCTGAGTAGGAGGAGGAGGAGACAGGAGGCAAAGAATGTTGCCCTGCGATCCTTGGCGGCGGAAGGACGTGCGCCAAACAGCTCTCCGCCTGGGGCCCAGCCGCCACTACATTTACCCAGTGTGCAGTTAGGGAGATATAGCGTCCCTGGCCGTGCTTACTGGTCCACGTATCTGTGGTTAGGTGGACCTTGCCACAGATGGCGTTGCGCAGTGCACACTTGATTTTATCGGACACTTGTTTGTGCAGGGAAGGCTCTCTTGGAGAAGTAGTGGCGGCTGGGAACAACATACTGTGGGACAGCAAGCGACATGAGCTGTTTGAAGCTGTGTGTGTCCACCAGCCTAAATGACAGCATTTCATAAGCCAGTAGTTTAGAAATGCTGGCATTCAGGGCCAGGGATCGAGGGTGGCTAGGTGGGAATTTACGCTTTCTCTCAAATGTTTGTGAGATGGAGAGCTGAACGCTGCCGTGTGACATGGTTGAGATGCTTGGTGACGCAGGTGGTGGTGTTGGTGGTACATCCCATGTTTGCTGGGCGGCAGGTGCCAACGTTCCTCCAGAGGCGGAGGAAGAGGCCGAGGCGGCGGCAGCAGCAGCAGAAGAGGCCGAGGCGGCAGCAGCAGAAGAGGTAGCAGGGGGAGCCTGAGTGACTTCCTTGTTTTTAAGGTGTTTACTCCACTGCAGTTCATGCTTTGCATGCAGGTGCCTGGTCATGCAGGTTGTGCTAAGGTTCAGAACGTTAATGCCTCGCTTCAGGCTCTGATGGCACAGCATGCAAACCACTCGGGTCTTGTCGTCAGCACATTGTTTGAAGAAGTGCCATGCCAGGGAACTCCTTGAAGCTGCCTTTGGGGTGCTCGGTCCCAGATGGCGGCGGTCAGTAGCAGGCGGAGTCTCTTGGCGGCGGGTGTTCTGATTTTGCCCACTGCTCCCTCTTTTGCTACACTGTTGGCTCGGTCTCACCACTGCCTTTTCCTCTGAACTGTGAAAGTCAGTGGCACGACCTTCATTCCATGTGGGGTCTAGGACCTCATCGTCCCCTGCATCGTCTTCCACCCAGTCTTGATCCCTGACCTCCTGTTCAGTCTGCACACTGGAGAAAGACGCAGCAGTTGGCACCTGTGTTTCGTCATCATCAGAGACGTGCTGAGGTGGTATTCCCATGTCCTCATCATCAGGAAACATAAGTGGTTGTGCGATTAGTGCATTCTATCTCTTCCACCCCTGGGGAAGGGCTAGGTGGATGCCCTTGGGAAACCCTGGCAGCAGAGTCTTCAAACAGCATAAGAGACTGCTGCATAACTTGAGGCTCAGACAGTTTCCCTGATATGCATGGGGGTGATGTGACAGACCGATGGGCTTGGTTTTCATGCGCCATCTGTGCGCTTTCTGCAGAAGACTGGGTGGGAGATAATGTGAACGTGCTGGATGCACTGTCGGCCACCCAATTGACTAATGCCTGTACCTGCTCAGGCCTTACCATCCTTAGAACGGCATTGGGCCCCACCAAATATCGCTGTAAATTCTGCTGGCTACTGGGACCTGAGGTAGTTTGTTCACTAGGACGTTTGGCTGTGGCAGAACGGCCACGTCCTCTCCCAGCACCAGAGGGTCCACTAACACCACCACGACCATGTCCACGTCCGCGTCCCTTATTAGATGTTTTCCTCATTGTTCCCGTTCACCACAATTTTGAGAATGGCAAATTTGGGAATAGTTTTTCAACCCAGAACAAAAACTGTGCTTTTACGGTCACTACAAATAACTTGACCAGCTAAAACAGTACAGATTTGGTTGAATAGAAATGTGAGGCCTGTTTTTTTTTGCGCTGTGTGACAGGTATAGGTTTACTCACAGAATTAGACTTGTATCTGCACGGTAGCGTGTGTGTTAAGTTTTTCTGAATGACACTATCAGCACCTTGAATCTAAGATATCCTTTTTGGGATAGATTTCAAGTAGGCCTGATATAGCATAAACTACTTATTTTGAGAATGGCAAATTTGGGAATAGTTTTTCAACCCAGAACAAAAACTGTGCTTTTACGGTCACTACAAATAACTTGACCAGATAAAACAGTACAAATTTGGTTGAATAGAAATGTCAGGTCTATTTTTTAGGCGCTGGGTGACAGGCTCAACTTGCCCCTGATGTAGTATATGGCCAAGAAATAACCACACTGTTGATGGTTAAATGCACTTGGGTGACAGGCTCAGCCTGCAGCTGATGTTGTATATGGCCAAAAAATAACCACACTATTGATGGTTAAATGCACTTCGGTGACACAGGCTCAGCCTGCAGCTGATGTAGGATATAGCACAAAATAACCACACTATTGATGGTTAAATACACTTGGTGATAGCTTGTGCTGGCGCACCACAAGCCACAAAATGGCCGCCGATCACCCCAGAAAAAAGTGATATAAAAACGCTCTGGGCAGCCTAAAAAAAGTGAGCAAGTCGATATTAGCACTTCAATGATCCACAGCTGGAGATCGATCACAGAATGAAGTCTTTTGGAGGAGTTAATCTGCCTAATCTCGCCCTAACGTCGCAGCTGCAACCTCTCCCTATGCTTGAATCAGCAGAGTGACGTGCAGCGCTACGTGACCCAAGCTTATATAGAGGCTGGGTCATATGCTGCACTGGCCAATCACAGCCATGCCAATAGTAGGCAAGGCTGTGATGGCCTCTTGGGGCAAGTAGTATGACGCTTGTTGATTGGCTGCTTTGCAGCCTTTCAAAAAGCGCCAAGAAAGCGCCGAACACCGAACCCGAACCCAGACTTTTACGAAAATGTTCGGGTTCGGGTCCGTGTTACGGACACCCCAAAATTCGGTACGAACCCGAACTATACAGTTCGGGTTCGCTCATCCCTACTCTCTACTACCTTTCTTGTGAATGGGCACAACATTTGCTAATTTCCAATTTTCTGGGATGACTCCTGTTACCAGTGATTGGTTAAATAATCTGTTAATGGTTTTGCTAGTTCACCTCTGAGCTCTTTTAATAGCTTTGGGTGTATCCCATCAGGCCCCTGTGACTTATTTGTATAAATTTTAGACAGCTGACTTAGAACCGCTTCCTCTGTAAAGACACATGCATCAAAAGATTCATTAGTCTTCTTTCCCAACTGAGGTCTTTTTCCTTCATTTTCCCTTGTAAAAACTGAACAGAAGTATTCATTGAGGCAGTCAGCTAGTTCTTTATCTTCTTCCATATACCTTTCTTCTTTTGTTTTTAATTTGGTAATTCCTTGTTTTAGTTTTCTTTTTTTTTCATTTATGTACCTGAAGAATGTCTTATCACCTTTTTTCCTGACTGAGCAAAATTCTCTTCTGCCTGTACTTTAGAAGCTCTTATAACTTGTTTGGCCTCTCTCTGCCTAATCTTATAAATTTGCCTGTCATCCTCGTTTTTTTTTATTTTTATAATTACTAAATGCTATCTTTTTGTTTTTAATGATCACTAGATCCCAAGCTTTCCCCTACAGTAATATCAGATACCAAATTCCCATTTGCGAATACTAAATCTAAAATGGCCTCCTTCTGGGTTGGCTCCTCAACTACTTGCTGTAGAGATAATCCCAGTAGGGAATGTAGAATATCTGTACTCCTGGCAGAACTAGCTATTTTGGTTTTCTGGTTTACATCAGGAAGATTAAAGTCTCTCATAATGATAACTTCCCCATTCAATGTCATTTTAGCTATTTCCTCAACTAGTAGATCATCAAATTTTTTGACTTGGCTAGGTGGTCTATATATCACACCTACACGAGTTACCTTATGATTATCAAGCTGCAAGGTAACCCAAACTGACTCTAAATTGGTCTCGCTAACTTGTATTCAATTTGATTTTATGCTTTCTTTCACATACAGGGCCCCCCCTCCCCCCTTCTTGCCTTCTCTGTCTTTCCTATATAGAGAGAACCCTGGTATTGGTATATCCCAGTCATTACTCCCATTGAACCACGTCTCAGTAACAGCCACTAAATCTATATTCTCAGATGCCATTATAGCTTTAAGTTCATTGATCTTATTTCCTAAACTTCGAGAATTTGTAGACAAGACTCTGAGCTTGTATTTTCTTAACCTATGTGCTACTGCATCTTCTTGCATTGTTCCGGGGGGCAGTCGGACTGCTGGATTATCACTCTTTTGCCCCCCTTTCCTAGTTTAAATGATCCTTAGCAAATACTTGGAACTGTGCTTGAGGGTGATATACCAGCTTCAACTAACAACTGATTGAGACCTTCTATATATCAGCTTCCACAAAATGGTGGTAAAGGTTTTCCATAAACCTGCCTCCACAAAATTACTGCTTGAGGGTGATATACCTGATTTAACTAACAACTTATTGAGTCCTGCCATATATCAGATTTCACAAAATAGTGGTAGAGGTTTTCCATATACCTGCGTCGACAAAATACAGATTGCAGGTTTTGATATACAAGCTTTAACTAACAACTGATTGAGGCCTTCTATATATCAGCTTCCACAAAAGAGTGGTAGAGATTTTCCATAAACCTGCTTCCACAAAATTACTGCTTGAGGGTGATATACCAGCTTCAACTAACAACTGATTGAGGCCTTCCATATATTTTATATACCTGCGTCCACAAAATTACTGCTTGAGGGTGATATGCCAGCTTCAACAAACAACTGATTGAAGCCTTCTATAAATCAGCTTCCACAAAAGAGTGGTAGATGTTTTCCATATACCTGCGTCCACAAAATTACTGCTTGAGGGTGATATACCAGCTTCAACTAACAACTGATTAAGGCCTTTCATATATCAGCTTCCACAGAATAGTGGTAGAGGCTTTCCATATACCTGCGTCCACAAAATTCAGATTGTGGGTTTTTTATATACCTGCTTCTACTAACAACTGATTGAGGCCTGCCATATATCAGCATCCACAAATACTGCTCTTCCCTAGGGACTTTGGCACAGGCTCATTTTGAAAATGACAGGCAGAGGAAGAGGCAGGCTGTTCTGCAGGGCCGGTAGGGGTCGGGCAGGTGCCTAAGTGGGAAGTTGGAGAAGCTGCATGCGTTTATGTCAAAGTATGCACCACAGTTGGTTGAGTGGCTCACTCAGCCTTCCCGTTCTGCAACCTCCTCATACTCTGTATCTGCACCCTCCTCTCTCTCTGCTGTGTGCACCCCCAAAGACACCACCACCAACACCACCAACATAGCCCCTCCACTAGAGTCAGGGGAATTATTTTCCCATCCATTCCCAGGCCTTACCGATGCGCAGCCATTCTTGGCAATGGATCAGGAAGAGGAGGTAGCAATGGCCACCACCCAACGGTCTGACAACAGTACCTAGATCAGCCCAAGGAGGGTGGTCCCCGCTGTTGCTGCCTACTCCAAGATCCTTAATGTCAGCGGTGGTGAAGGTGACGATGATGACGTGTCGATGGACGTCACGTGGGTGCAAACAAGAGAGGAAGAGGAGGGGAGTTCAGAGGGATAAACGGAGCAGCAGAGAGAGAGGAGAAGGAGGAGAAGCAGGCAGACCTCGCAGTGCACATTAGGCAAAAAGCAGACTGAAAATGTATCTGAAGCGAGCCATCCACCATGCACGGTCACATCTGATGCTCCTAGGACGCCGGCACATGGCTCCGCAGTGTGGGCTTTTTTTAACGTGTCAGCGGCTGACAATAGTGTTGCCATCTGCAGCCTGTTCTGCCAATGCATAAGTCGCGGTAAGCCCAATACTTACCTAGGGATGACTGCCTTAAGAAGGTACCTGGCCTCCCATCACTGAGCCCAGTGGGAGCAACGCCATCAGAACCCACCAAGCCGCACTCCCGGTGCTCCACGTCCTGTCTCTTCTTCTTTCTCCCCCCATTTGTCCTGCACTCCACTTTCCTCCGAGCCATCGTCTGGTTCATCTGGCACAAGGCAGGCATCCGTGGCCCAAATGTTAGTAAAAAAATTATGACGTCGGATAATCCTCATGCCCAACTGCTGACCGCTGGCTTGTCGGAACTGCTAGCCCGCCAACTACTGCCATATAAATTGGTGGACTCGGAGGCCTTTAGAAAATTTGTAGCCATTGGAACATCGCAATGGAAGGTCCCCGGAAGGAAATATTTCTCCCAGAAAGGCATCCCTGAACTACACTCACCTAATACTAATACGGTGTTGGACCCCCTTTTGCCTTCAGAACTGCCTTAACTCTACGTGGCATTGATTCAACATGGTGCTGATAGCATTCTTTAGAAATGTTGGCCCATATTGATAGGATAGCATCTTGCAGTTGATGGAGATTTGAGGGATGCACATCCAGGGCACGAAGCTCCCGTTCCACCACATCCCAAAGATGCTCTATTGGGTTGAGATCTGGTGACTGTGGGGGCCATTTTAGTACAGTGAACTCATTGTCATGTTCAAGAAACCAATTTGAAATGATTCGAGCTTTGTGACATGGTGCATTATCCTGCTGGAAGTAGCCATCAGAGGATGGATACATGTTCTCATTCTGTTTACGCCAAATTCGGACTCTACCATTTGAATGTCTCAACAGAAATCGAGACTCATCAGACCAGGCAGCATTTTTCCAGTCTTCAACAGTCCAATTTTGGTGAGCTTGTGCAAATTGTACTAAATAGTAGTAAATAACAGGAATAGCTCACTCCTAAGCAATCAGGACCAGGTGCTCTAAGCCAAAAACTGTATCACCCATACAGGAGAAAATTGGATTAAGTGAATGGACTAGGCTGGCACTCTGTATGTGTGGAGTAATATGGATAAATACAATAAAATGAAAATAAAATCAATATAAAGTGATCACACAATTTAATTCAAATAACAATAATAAAATCACCAAAAATACATGGCTAAAAATGAACGCTGCGCGGCAAAATAAGACACTGCAATGACAATCATAAAATAATCATAGAAAATGTTCCCATAAAAAGTCTTTAAAATCGATGGTATTTGATAATATTCCTATATATATGGGTCTAATGATAGAAAAAATGAATGAAAAAATGCAGATAATGTGTCCTTCCTTTCAGCTGCTGTATGGAGAGGAATGCCGCATTAGGTGTGCGGTAATAGATTGTATCTATATTTTGAAAAGGACTTTTAAAAGAAACAGGTTCCCAAAGCGACTTGATACATTGTCTCTAATCCAATTTGATGTACAGGTGAAATGCTGTATGCTCTAAGGTAACAGTAAGTCTTACCTTTGCCCAGATGGTATTTAAAGTAAGTGTAGATGCCGCATACATGATTATGCACGGTCTTGTATTTGTATGTGGGGACAAACGCTGGAGTAGCGTGGTCTATGGCGTGCTCCTGGCTTGGTCCGCAGCAGAGTATCGTAGAGACTGATGACCGGACTGTTCGTATCCCAGGACGCCGCCTCTCACGTGATCTCTGACGTGTCTCTAGTCCGTGACTATGTCCGGGTATCACGAGAACTATGCTCGGCGGTTTCTGTGTAGAAAGATTTACGTGCTGGAGCGCTCCAATTTTTAAGAAAAGATCACAGACTTTGTGTCATCTGAATCATCTGTAGAAAAGGCCTTTAGGTGAAGTGGGAGCTATCAGCTGGTTGGCGTAACCAGCTGATAGCTCCCACTTCACCTAAAGGCCTTTTCTACAGATGATTCAGATGACACAAAGTCTGTGATCTTTTCTTAAAAATTGGAGCGCTCCAGCACGTAAATCTTTCTACACAGAAACCGCCGAGCATAGTTCTCGTGATACCCGGACATAGTCACGGACTAGAGACACGTCAGAGATCACGTGAGAGGCGGCGTCCTGGGATACGAACAGTCCGGTCATCAGTCTCTACGATACTCTGCTGCGGACCAAGCCAGGAGCACGCCATAGACCACGCTACTCCAGCGTTTGTCCCCACATACAAATACAAGACCGTGCATAATCAGGTATGCGGCATCTACACTTACTTTAAATACCATCTGGGCAAAGGTAAGACTTACTGTTACCTTAGAGCATACAGCATTTCACCTGTACATCAAATTGGACTAGAGACAATGTATCAAGTCGCTTTGGGAACCTGTTTCTTTTAAAAGTCCTTTTCAAAATATAGATACAATCTATTACCGCACACCTAATGCGGCATTCCTCTCCATACAGCAGCTGAAAGGAAGGACACATTATCTGCATTTTTTCATTCATTTTTTCTATCATTAGACCCATATATATAGGAATATTATCAAATACCATCGATTTTAAAGACTTTTTATGGGAACATTTTCTATGATTATTTTATGATTGTCATTGCAGTGTCTTATTTTGCCGCGCAGCGTTTATTTTTAGCCATGTATTTTTGGTGATTTTATTATTGTTATTTGAATTAAATTGTGTGATCACTTTATATTGATTTTATTTTCATTTTATTGTATTTATCCATATTACTCCACACATACAGAGTGCCAGCCTAGTCCATTCACTTTGTGCAAATTGTAGCCTCTTTTTCCTATTTGTAGTGGAGATGAGTGGTATCCGGTGGGGTCTTCTGCTGTTGTAGCCCATCCGCCTCAAGGTTGTGCGTGTTGTGGCTTCACAAATGCTTTGCTGCATACCTCGGTTGTAACGAGTGGTTATTTCAGTCAATGTTGCTCTTCTATCAGCTTGAATCAGTCGGCCCATTCTCCTCTGCCCTCTAGCATCCACAAGGCATTTTTGCCCACAGGACTGCCGCATACTGGATGTTTTTCCCTTTTCACACCATTCTTTGTAAACCCTAGTAATGATTGTGCATGAAAATCCCAGTAACTGAGCAGATTGTGAAATACTCAGACCGGCCCGTCTGGCACCAACAACCATGCCACGCTCAAAATTGCTTAAATCACCTTTCTTTCCCATTCTGACATTCAGTTTGGAGTTCAGGAGATTGTCTTGACCAGGACCACCCCCCTAAATGCATTGAAGCAACTGCCATGTGATTGGTTGACTAGATAATTGCATTAATGAGAAATAGAACAAGTGTTCCTAATAATTCTTTAGGTGAGTGTATATGGCCACGTTCAGCGGCTAGTTAATATACAGTGGGATGCTAAAGTTTGGGCAACCTTGTTAATCGTCATGATTTTCCTGTATAAATCGTTGGTTTTTACGATAAAAAATGTCAGTTAAATATATCACATAGGAAACACACACAGTGATATTTGAGAAGTGAAATTAAGTTTATTGGATTTACAGAAAGTGTGCTATAATTGTTTAAACAAAAATGTGGGCACTGTTGTCATTTCATTGATTCCAAAACCTTTTGAACTAATTATTGGAACTCAAATGGGCTTGGTAAGCTCAGTGACCCCTGACCTACATACACAGGTGAATCCAATTATGAGAAAGAGTATTTAAGGGGGTCAATTGTAAGTTTCCCTCCTCTTTTAATTTTCTCTAAAGAGTAGCAACATGGGGGTCTCAAAACAACTCTCAAATGACCTGAAGACAAATATTGTTCACCATCATGGTTTAGGGGAAGGATAGAGAAAGCTGTCTCAGAGATTTCAGCTGTTTGTTTCCACAGTTAGGAACATATTGAGGAAATGGAAGACCACAGGCTCAGTTCAAGTTAAGGCTCGAAGCGACGAATGGTGAGAACAGTCAGAGTCAACCCACAGACCAGCACCAAAGACCTACAACATCATCTTGCTGCAGATGGAGTCACTGTGCATCGTTCAACCATTCGGCGCACTTTACACAAGGAAATGCTGTATGCGAGAGTGATGCAGAGGAAGCCTTTTATCCCCCCACAGCACAAAAAGTGCCGCTTAAGGTTAGGCTAAAGCACATTTGGACAAGCCAACTTCATTTTGGAATAAGGTGCTGTGGACTGATGAAACTAAAATTGAGTTATTTGGCCATAACAAGGGGCGTTATGCATGGAGGAAAAGGAACACAGCATTCCAAGAAAACCACCTGCTACCTACAGTAAAACATGGTGGTGGTTCCATCATGCTGTGGGGCTGTGTGGCCAGTGCAGGGACTGGGAATCTTGTCAAAGCTGAGGGACGCATGGATTCCACTCAGTATCAGCAGATTCTGGAGACCAATGTCTAGGAATCAGTGACAAAGCTGACGCTGCGACGGGGCTAGATTTTCAACAAGACCACGACCCAAAACACTGCTCAAAATCCACTAAGGCACTTATGCCGAGGAACAAGTACAACGTCCTGGAATGGCCATCTCAGTCCCCAGACCTGAATATAAAAGAAAATATGTGGTGTGACTTAAAGAGAGCTGTCCATGCTCGGAAGACATCAAACCTGAATGAACTAAAGATGTTTTGTAAAGAGCAATGGTCCAAAATACCTTCAACCAGAATCCAGACTCTCATTGGAACCTACAGGAAGCATTTAGAGGCTGGAATTTCTGCAAAAGGAGGATCTAATAAATATTGATTTCATTTCTTTTCTGTGGTGCCCAAATTTATGCACCTGCCTAATTTTGTTTAAACAATTATAGCACACTTTCTGTAAATCCAATAAACTTAATTTCACTTCTCAAATATCACTGTGTGTGTCTCCTATATGATATATTTAACTGACATTTTTTATCGTAACAACCAACGATTTATACAGGAAAATCATGACGATTAAGAAGGTTGCCCAAACTTTCGCATCCCACTGTATCTCTGGCACACAGTGTCGGTGCCAAGATACATCTGACCACAGACACGTGGTCTAGCAAACACGGTAAGCTTTGCCTGAATCCTGACCAACAAGACAAAAAATCTAATCTATAGACTATGTTTGTGTGTGGGGGGGGGGGGGGGGTAGATAGTGTGCGGCAGGAAAATGAATGTCCAATGTGCATGAGAGAGATATTTCTATGCTGTCCATACTTACATGCTACAGACATAGTGCCGTGATGTTACAAAAATACTTAGTGCACCAATCAGTAATATCTATTTAGAACTGATAAAAAGTGAATTTGTAGGTATGGCGAAAAAGATATTTGCATCATAAGTGGCGATTTTCGCATAAAAAAAAAAAAATAATGAACGGAGATAGCTGCACATTTGTATACATCAAACCAAAAGGAAATAACGTTTTTCTAGGCTGCAGCAGGGCACATTTTTTTGAGTTTTCCTTTAAGACGCATTAAAATGGCCCCTGATTAAAATACATATTTTTTGTGGGAATGTTTGCCAATGATCCCCCTCTGGTATGTAACTGTCCATGTTGTGGGACTATTTGTGCACTCATAGTTTGTATTTGGTGGCTGAAAATATGACCTGAAGTTTTTCCAGGTTCACCTGCTATTAAAGTCAATTGGACCCGCCGCGAACGCGCAAATCTCAAATCGTCCTGGCCGATGTTCGTCCATCACTAATAGTAAGGGCTAGTGGGCTGCAAAAGGAAGCAAAATGGGTGCAAGAGCAGGACAATTTCACTGCAAACAAATGTGGAGCGGGAAATTGCTTAAAATAACATAGAATAGAAAGAAAAAAATAATAATAATCTTGAACTGGGAGGTGGAGGTAAAAAAGTGGAGTAGGAGGTTGAGGAGGCGGTAGACGTGGCAGTGTAGATGGAAGCGGTGGTGGAGGAGAAGGAGATAGCCAAGACAGTTTTTTTTTTTTTGTTGTTTTTGTTTTCCTTTATTTATTTATTTATTTTTTATAAATTTGGGTAGGCCCCAAAACATTAGGAAATGGAAAAGAAAACGCAAAGAGAAAGTGCTCTGTGGTATAACAGTCCCAGGGCAGGCCAGCACCTTCAACGCGTAAAGGGCAAGCTCAGGCAATGTGCCCAATTTGGAGACCCAAAAGTTGAATAGGCAGACCCATCAGTCAGTACGTGTAGGCGTGTGCACACGTACTATTCCACCATGTTGCTGAAATGCTGCCTCTTGCTAAGACGTTCCGTATCAGCTGATGGTGCTGGTTGTTGTGCCGTGCTAACAAAGCTTTTCCACATTTCGGTCATGCTAACCCTCCCTTTTGAGGTGCTGGCGGTGCCACAGCTGCGTTGGCTACTTCTTCCTGCCTTCACCTTGTGCTTCCACTGAGCCCCCGCTGTCAGGTGGGAATGCCATCAGCAGCACATCTACCAGCGTGCGCTTGTACTCGCGTATCTTCCGATCATGCCCCAGTGACGAAATTAAGGATGGCACGTTGTCCTTGTAGCGGGGATACAGCAGTGTGGCCAGCCAGTAATCAGCACTGGTTAGAATGTGGGCAACTCGGCGGTCATTGTGCAGGCACTGCAGCATGTAGTCGCTCATTTGTACCAGGCTGCCCAGAGAAAACTTCAAGCTGTCCTCTGTTGTTGGTGTATGGTCTGTGTCCTCTGTATTCTCCCCGCCACGCTTCAGTGATGTCCATAATCTGCTTTGGGTGCCACACTGTTGTGAACACGGTTCCTCCTCCTCATCCTCCAGAACTGTGTCCTGGCTGGACAGTTGTGTACCTGGCCTCTGTTGGTGCATGAACCCACCCTCTGAGCCACTTGTGAATGACTGGCCAGATAACTGTGGAAATGATCTCTCTTCCTCCTGTTCTTCCTCCTGTGCCACATCCTCTTCCATCATCGTCCAAAGGGTTCTTTTAAGGATACATAGAAGTGAGTAAGTAACGCTGAGGACGGCGTCATCGGCACTGGCCATGTTGATAGAGTACTTGAAACAGTTCAACACGGCACACACGTCCCACATGGAGGCCCACTTGTTGGTGGTGAAGTGGTGCTGTTCTGCAGAGCGATTCACCCATGCATGCTACAGCTGAAACTCCACTATCGCCTGCTGCTGCTTGCACAGTCTCTCCAGCATGTGCAAAGTGGAGTTCCACCTTGTGCTTATGTTGCATATGAGGCGGTGAGCGGGAAGGCCGAAGTTACGCTGCAGCGCAGACAGGTGAGCAGCGGCAGGGTGAGAGCGCCGAAAGCGCACACAGACGGTCCGCACTTTCTGCAGCAGCTCTGACATATCGGGGTAATTTTCCAGGAACCTGTGCACCACCAAATTCAACACATGTGTCAGCTAGGCGCAGAGCTGCTACGAGATTTCGCCCGTTATTGCACACCACCAGGCCGAGCTTGAGCCTCAATTAGCTGGCCTAATTCATTAGCTGCAAGTACTACCTTCAAGTACTACATTAAGTACAGTAAAGAGATATTGCAGGAGACTGAAGAGATTGAAGAGATACTGCAAGAGATTGGCTTGGAGTCTGCAACTGGTTCATCTGTGTTGTTTTTTCTGACCATTGCTTGAAAAGAGGTAAGGAATTTCGTCAGGTGTTTGCTATTGTGCGTTTGCTAATGAGCCTAGCTCACTAAGGTGCTACAGTTGTAGCTGGGGGAGGAGCTTGGGAAGCAGTGTGTGTATATATAGAGACAGACTCATTAGCTGGCCTAATTCATTAGCTGCAAGTACTACCTTCAAGTACTACATTAAGTACAGTAAAGAGATATTGCAGGAGACTGAAGAGATTGAAGAGATACTGCAAGAGATTGGCTTGGAGTCTGCAACTGGTTCATCTGTGTTGTTTTTTCTGACCATTGCTTGAAAAGAGGTAAGGAATTTGGTCAGGTGTTTGCTATTGTGCGTTTGCTAATGAGCCTAGCTCACTAAGGTGTTACATTTGTAGCTGGGGGAGGAGCTTGGGAAGCAGTGTGTGTATATATAGAGACAGACTCATTAGCTGGCCTAATTCATTAGCTGCAAGTACTACCTTCAAGTACTACATTAAGTACAGTAAAGAGATATTGCAGGAGATAGTCAGGAGGTAGGCTGGAAGGTGGAAACAATACAAAAAAAAAAAAGGTAAGATTTGTTTGATTTAAATTTACAATTTTTTTTTTCCTCCTCTTTAAAATGGCAGACTTGGTTCAGTGAAGGAATTGTTGTGCATTTATTTCATGTTCCACTCTTTGGAGATTCGGATGCTGTCAGATCTGTAGACAGTTCTCCTTACTGCAGCAGGAAATTGCATTTTTGAAATCTGAAATATTTAAATTATCTGTTAAACAAACTCCAGCTAGGACTGCTGCAATGCCACTGCCACAGAGGACCCCCAGAAATGGCAGATGGGTTACTGTAGGTTCGGGAAGTCTTAGAGTGGTGGATAGAAGACATGTCCCACAGTCGGTGGTTCTCCATAATTCATTTGCAGCACTCTAAGAATGTAAGGACAACATGGATATGGACTCAAGCACAGAGGGTGAGAAACCATCGACTCCTATGTCTAATGTATGCAACAAAAAAGATAAAGTGAAGTCTCAAAGGAAGCAGCTGTTGCTGGGTGATTCAATCATAAGAAGTGTGGAGCTTAAAGAAAATGGTTTTGTGAGATGTCTCCCTGGGGCTACTGCTAGAAGAGATAGAAGACGTATTATTAATATTGTTAAGCAAGCAAAGCAGGAAGGGGACGTGGATGTTCTTGTCCATCTAGGGACAAATGACCTGGCTTGCAATGAAGTGTCAGAGGTGAAAAAATCTTTTATCACACTTGGTAATGACGTACAGGATTTTGCATCCACCATTTCATTTTCTGAAGTTCTGCCTGTGCATACAGGGAGTGCAGAATTATTAGGCAAGTTGTATTTTTGAGGATTAATTTTATTATTGAACAACAACCATGTTCTCAATGAACCCAAAAAACTCATTAATATCAAAGCTGAATATTTTTGGAAGTAGTTTTTAGTTTGTTTTTAGTTTTAGCTATTTTAGGGGGATATCTGTGTGTGCAGGTGACTATTACTGTGCATAATTATTAGGCAACTTAACAAAAAACGAATATATACCCATTTCAATTATTTATTTTTACCAGTGAAACCAATATAACATCTCAACCTTCACAAATATACATTTCTGACATTCAAAAACAAAACAAAAACAAATCAGTGACCAATATAGCCACCTTTCTTTGCAAGGACACTCAAAAGCCTGCCATCCATGGATTCTGTCAGTGTTTTGATCTGTTCACCATCAACATTGCGTGCAGCAGCAACCACAGCCTCCCAGACACTGTTCAGAGAGGTGTACTGTTTTCCCTCCTTGTAAATCTCACATTTGATGATGGACCACAAGTTCTCAATGGGGTTCAGATCAGGTGAACAAGGAGGCCATGTCATTAGATTTTCTTCTTTTATACCCTTTCTTGCCAGGCACGCTGTGGAGTACTTGGACGCGTGTGATGGAGCATTGTCCTGCATGAAAATCATGTTTTTCTTGAAGGATGCAGACTTCTTCCTGTACCACTGCTTGAAGAAGGTGTCTTCCAGAAACTGGCAGTAGGACTGGGAGTTGAGCTTGACTCCATCCTCAACCCGAAAAGGCCCCACAAGCTCATCTTTGATGATACCAGCCCAAACCAGTACTCCACCTCCACCTTGCTGGCGTCTGAGTCGGACTGGAGCTCTCTGCCCTTTACCAATCCAGCCACGGGCCCATCCATCTGGCCCATCAAGACTCACTCTCATTTCATCAGTCCATAAAACCTTAGAAAAATCAGTCTTGAGATATTTCTTGACCCAGTCTTGACGTTTCAGCTTGTGTGTCTTGTTCAGTGGTGGTCGTCTTTCCGCCTTTCTTACCTTGGCCATGTCTCTGAGTATTGCACACCTTGTGCTTTTGGGCACTCCAGTGATGTTGCAGCTCTGAAATATGGCCAAACTGGTGGCAAGTGGCATCTTGGCAGCTGCACGCTTGACTTTTCTCAGTTCATGGGCAGTTATTTTGCGCCTTGGTTTTTCCACACGCTTCTTGCGACCCTGTTGACTATTTTGAATTAAACGCTTGATTGTTCGATGATCACGCTTCAGAAGCTTTGCAATTTTAAGAGTGCTGCATCCCTCTGCAAGATATCTCACTATTTTTGACTTTTCTGAGCCTGTCAAGTCCTTCTTTTGACCCATTTTGCCAAAGGAAAGGAAGTTGCCTAATAATTATGCACACCTGATATAGAGTGTTGATGTCATTAGACCACACCCCTTCTCATTACAGAGATGCACATCACCTAATATGCTTAATTGGTAGTAGGCTTTCGAGCCTATACAGCTTGGAGTAAGACAACGTGCATAAAGAGGATGATGTGGTCAAAATACTCATTTGCCTAATAATTCTGCACGTAGTGTAATGTTCAGAATGATAGGCAGAGGCGCATAAAGGAGTTCAACATATGGCTTGGTAAATGGTGTCAAGAGCAAGGATTTGGCTTTGTTTCTCATGATAGCTCTACTTGGAATAGAAAGGAACTGTACAAAAAAGATGGTTTGCATCTTTCTCTCAAAGGAACAAATGTACTTAGTGAACAACTCCAAGAATTTGCGGAAGAGTATTTAAACTAGGAAGGGGGGGCAAAAGAGTGAAAATAAAAGAGTCCAATTGCCCCCCGAAACAATGCCAGAACAGGTCAGAAGCACAGAGGTTAAGAAATGATAAGCTCAGAGTCCTGTCTACAAATGCTCGCAGTTTAGGTAAAAAAATCAATGAACTTGGGTCAATAATGGCATCTGAGAATGTAGATTTAGTGGCTGTTACGGAGACATGGTTTAATGAAAGAAATGACTGGGACATAACCATACCAGGGTACTCTTTATACAGAAGAGACAGAGAAGGCAAGAAAGGAGGAGGAGTGGCCCTGTATGTGAAAGATAGCATTAAATCTAACCTAATACAAGTTGGTGAGTCCAACATAGAGTCAGTTTGGGTTACGTTGCAGTTTGCTAACCATGCAGTAACTCGTGTAGGTGTGATATATAGACCACCTGGTCAAGTTAAAGAACTAGATGATCTACTAGTTGAATAAATAGCTAAAATCACAATGAAAGGAGAAGTTATCATTATGGGAGATTTCAATCTTCCAGATATAAACTGGAAAACCAAAATAGCAAGTTCTACCAGGAGTACAGATATTCTAAATTCCCTACTGGGGTTATCTCTACAAGAAGTGGTTGAGGAGCCAACCCGGAGGGAGGCCATTTTGGATTTGGTATTCACAAATGGGGATTCGGTATATGATGTCATTGTAGGCGAAACCTTGGGATCTAGTGATCACCAGTCAGTGTGGTTTAATATAAGAACTGTGAAAGAGTCCCACCACACAAAAACAAAAGTTTTAGATTTTAGAAAAACAGACTTTTCAAAAATGAAATTAGTCATAAATGAGTCCTTATCAGACTGGAACGGATTACATGGAGTCCAGGAGAAATGGGACTACTTAAAAGGTGCATTATTGAAGGCAACAGAAAATTGCATTAGACTTGTCAGTAAAAGCAAAAAAAGGAAGAGACCACTGTGGTACTCAGCAGAAGTGGCCCAAATCATTAAAAATAGGGATGAGCGAACCCGAACTGTACAGTTCGGGTTCGTACCGAATTTTGGGGTGTCCGTGACACGGACCCGAACCCGAACATTTTCGTAAAAGTTCGGGTTCGGTGTTCGGCGCTTTCTTGGCGCTTTTTGAAAGGCTGCAAAGCAGCCAATCAACAAGCGTCATACTACTTGGCCCAAGAGGCCATCACAGCCATGCCTACTATTGGCATGGCTGTGATTGGCCAGTGCACCATGTGACCCAGCCTCTATTTAAGCTGGAGTCACGTAGCGCCGCACGTCACTCTGCTATGATCAGTATAGGGAGAGGTTGCAGCTGCGACGTTAGGGCGAGATTAGGCAGATTAACTCCTCCAAAAGACTTCATTCTGTGATCGATCTGCAGCTGTGGATCATTGAAGTGCTATTATTGACTTGCTCACTTTTTTGAGGCTGCCCAGAGCGTTTTTAGATCACTTTTTTTCTGGGGTGATCGGCGGCCATTTTGTGACTTGTGGTGCGCCAGCACGAGCTATCACCAAGTGTATTTAACCATCGATAGTGTGGTTATTTTGTGCTATATCCTACATCAGCTGCAGGCTGAGCCTGTGTCACCGAAGTGCATTTAACCATCAACAGTCTGGTTATTTTTTGGACATATACTACATCAGCTGCAGGCTGAGCCTGTGTCTCCCAAGTGCATTTAACCATCAACAGTCTGATTATTTTTTGGCCATATACTACATCAGCTGCAGGCTGAGCCTGTGTCACCCAAGTGCATTTAACCATCAACAGTGTGGTTATTTTTTGGCCATATATTACATCAGGGGCAAGTTGAGCCTGTCACCCAGCGCCTAAAAAATAGACCTGACATTTCAATTCAACCAAATCTGCACAGTTTTAGCTGGTCAAGTTATTTGTAGTGACCGTAAAAGCAGACTTTTTGTTCTGGGTTGAAAAAGAATTCCCAAATTTGCCATTCTGAAAATAACTAGTTTCTGGTATTTGAGGCCTACTTGAAATCTATCCCAAAAATAAAATCTTACATTGAAGGTATTGCTAGTGTCATTCAGAAAAACCTAAGACACACGCTAGCGTGCTGATAGAAGTGTCATTCTGTGATTAAACCTATAACTGTCACACAGCGCATGGACTCCCATATTGTTGAGTGGATTAGGCAGTGGCTGAGTGACAGACAACAGAGGGTTGTAGTCAATGGAGAACATTCAAAACAAGGTCATGTTACCAGTGGGGTTCCACAGGGATCTGTACTGGGACCAATTTTGTTTAATATCTTCATAAGTGATATTGCAAAAGGCCTCGATGGTAAGGTTTGTCTTTTTGCTGATGACACAAAGATATGTAACAGGGTTGATGTTCCTGGAGGGAAACGCCAAATGGAAAAGGATTTAGGAAAACTAGAAGAATGGTCAGAACTCTGGCAACTGAAATTTAATGTGGATAAGTGCAAGATAATGCACCTGGGGCGTAAAAACCCAAGGGCAGAATATAGAATATTTGACACAGTCCTGACCTCAGTATCTGAGGAAAGGGATTTAGGAGTAATTATTTCAGAAGACTTAAAGGTGGGAAGACAATGTAATAGAGCAGCACGAAATGCCAGCAGAATGCTTGGATGTATAGGGAGAGGTATAAGCAGTAGAAAGAGTGAAGTGCTTATGCCGCTCTACAGAACACTAGTGAGACCTCACTTGGAGTATTGTGCGCAGTACTGGAGGCCATATCTCCAGAAGGATATAGATACTCTAGAGAGAGTTCAGAGAAGAACTACTAAACTAGTACATGGATTGCAGGATAAAACTTACCAGGAAAGGTTAAAGGACCTTAATATGTATACAGTAGGTGTTTGTGAGATTGTGTTTTCAGCACTCACTGGGATAGCGACAGCACATCCCAGCAAGCGCGTCATAGAAGCGACGGGAGATCCGACTTGGATTCCCGCCAATTCTACACGTGTGCGGCGTTTGTTATGAATCCTGAGGGGGAAGTCCCCGCCGGATTTTAAATAAAAATCCGACCTGGGTCCCGCCCTCAGGAGCATACCGGGCCCTTAGGTCTGTTATGGGTTGTAAGGAGAGCCCCCCCTACGCCGAAAAAAACGGCGTAGGGGGTCCCCCTACAATCCATACCAGACCCGTATCCAAAGCACGCTACCCGGCCAGCCAGGAAGGGAGTGGGGACGAGCGAGCGCCCCCCCCCCCCTCCTGAGCCGTACCAGGCTGCATGCCCTCAACATGGGGGGTTGGGTGCTCTGGGGCAGGGGGCGCACTGCGGCCCCCCCACCTCAGAGCACCCTGTCCCCATGTTGATGAGGACAGGGCCCCTTCCCGACAACCCTGGCCGTTGGTTGTCGGGGTATGCGGGCGGGAGGCTTATCGGAATCTGGGAGCCCCCTTTAATAAGGGGGCCCCCAGATACCGGCCCCCCACCCTAAGTGAATGAGTATGGGGTACATCGTACCCCTACCCATTCACCTGCAAGAAAAGTGGTAAAAACACAAATAAACCACACAGTGTATTAAAATATTTTATTTTTCTGCTCCGGAGGCCGCCCCCTGTCTTCTTTATTAGCTCTTTTACCAGGGGGGGCTCTTCTTCTTCCGATATCCCGACGGGTCTTCTCCGCTATCCGGGGGGGTCTTCTCAACTCTCCGGGGTTCTCCTTCTGTCTTCTCCTTCTGTCTTGTTGTCTCCTTCTGTCTTCTGTCTCCGGGGGGGGCTCTTCTTCTTCCGATATCCCGACGGGTCTTCTCCGCTATCCGGGGGGGTCTTCTCAACTCTCCGGGGTTCTCCTTCTGTCTTCTCCTTCTGTCTTGTTGTCTCGGCGCACCCCGATTCTTCGTCTTCTCTTCTTGTTTTCGCCTCTCTCTGTTGTTGACTCGGCGCACCCCGGTTCTTCGTCTCGCGAGACGAAGAATCGGGGTGCGCCGAGTCTCGCGAGACGAAGAATCGGGGTGCGCCGAGTCTCGCGAGACGAAGAATCGGGGTGCGCCGAGTCTCGCGAGACGAAGAACCGGGGTCAACAACAGAGAGAGGCGAAAACAAGAAGAGAAGACGAAGAATCGGGGGTGCGCCGAGACAACAAGACAGAAGGAGAAGACAGAAGGAGAAGACAGAAGGAGAACCCCGGAGAGTTGAGAAGACCCCCCCGGATAGCGGAGAAGACCCGTCGGGATATCGGAAGAAGAAGAGCCCCCCCCGGAGACAGAAGACAGAAAGAGACAACAAGACAGAAGGAGAAGACAGAAGGAGAACCCCGGAGAGTTGAGAAGACCCCCCCGGATAGCGGAGAAGACCCGTCGGGATATCGGAAGAAGAAGAGCCCCCCCTGGTAAAAGAGCTAATAAAGAAGACAGGGGGCGGCCTCCGGAGCAGAAAAATAAAATATTTTAATACACTGTGTGGTTTATTTGTGTTTTTACCACTTTTCTTGCAGGTGAATGGGTAGGGGTACGATGTACCCCATACTCATTCACTTAGGGTGGGGGGCCGGTATCTGGGGGCCCCCTTATTAAAGGGGGCTCCCAGATTCCGATAAGCCTCCCGCCCGCATACCCCGACAACCAACGGCCAGGGTTGTCGGGAAGGGGCCCTGTCCTCATCAACATGGGGACAGGGTGCTCTGAGGTGGGGGGGCCGCAGTGCGCCCCCTGCCCCAGAGCACCCAACCCCCCATGTTGAGGGCATGCAGCCTGGTACGGCTCAGGAGGGGGGGGGGGGGGGCGCTCGCTCGTCCCCACTCCCTTCCTGGCTGGCCGGGTAGCGTGCTTTGGATACGGGTCTGGTATGGATTGTAGGGGGACCCCCTACGCCGTTTTTTTCGGCGTAGGGGGGGCTCTCCTTACAACCCATAACAGACCTAAGGGCCCGGTATGCTCCTGAGGGCGGGACCCAGGTCGGATTTTTATTTAAAATCCGGCGGGGACTTCCCCCTCAGGATTCATAACAAACGCCGCACACGTGTAGAATTGGCGGGAATCCAAGTCGGATCTCCCGTCGATTCTATGACGCGCTTGCTCTCCATCGCGGCAAGCCAGCTCGGCGCTGGCTCCCGCGATGGGGCTCGTATGTGCTCAATCTCGCCGAGAAATACAGCGAGATTGACACAAAATCGGGTTCACCTACTGTAGCTTGGAAGAAAGAAGAGACAGAGGGGATATGATAGAAACTTTTAAATACATAAAGGGAATCAACTCGGTAAAGGAGGAGAGCATATTTAAAAGAAGAAAAACTACCACAAGAGGACACAGTTTTAAATTAGAGGGGCAAAGGTTTAAAAGTAATATAAGGAAGTATTACTTTAGTGAGAGAGTAGTGGATACATGGAATAGCCTTCCTGCAGAAGTGGTAGCTGCAAATACAGTGAAGGGGTTTAAGCATGCATGGGATAGGCATAAGGCTATCCTTCATATAAGATAGGGCCAGGGACTATTCATAGGATTCAGATATATTGGGCAGACTAGATGGGCCAAATGGTTCTTATCTGCCGACACATTCTATGTTTCTATGTTTCTATGTTTCAATGGTACCAACCACTTATCGGTCTGTTGTTCCATGCCCGTCCACAGTTCCTGCGCGGTGTGTTTCCCCCCCCCCCAAACAGATGAGGTTCAAATCAGCCTGCTGTCGTTTCCCCCTGGATGTGCTGAAGTTGGGGGTGCAGGTGTTACGCTGACCGTATGAGAAGGCGGTAGAGGGGGAAGCGGAGTAGTAGGAGGAGGCAACAGGAGGCAACGGGAAATGTCTTGCAATCCTCGATGGCGGAAGGACATGCGCCAAACTGCTGTCCGCCTCAAGCCCACCAGCCACTGCATTTACCCATTGTGCAGTTAAGGAGATATAACGTCCCTGCCCGTGCTTATTGGTCCACGTATCGTGGTTATGTGGACCTTGCCACAGATGGTGTTGCACAGTGCACACCTGATTTTGTCCGCCACTTGGTTGTGCAGGGCAGGGATGGCTCGACTGGAAAAGTAGTGGCGACTGGGAACTATGTACTGTGGGACAACCACCGCCATAAGGATTTTAAAAGTCTCTGTCTCCACCAGATAGAATAACAGCATTTCAAAGGCCAGGAATTTTGAAATGCTGGCATTCAGGGCCAGGGATCACGGCTGGGTAGGGGGTACTTCCTCTTTCTCTCCAGTGTTTGGGGGATGAATAGTTGAACATTTCCATAAGACAGTGTAGAGATCAGGGACGTTGTTAGGTCAAAACATTTGGGGCTGGAGCCCCGGATGTTTTGTCCAGTGCTCTGAATGCAGGGCCGGCGGGGGCCCCCGGCCCTTGGCGATGCCTCCTAGCTAATTTATTCACTTCACTTGCCTCTGTGTAATCTCACACAGGCGCACTGGCAGAGGCATCGTCGAGCGAAGTGCACATGTGCCGTCTTCTAGTGCACATTTATGGGGGATCTGTGGATGACACTTATGGGGATCTGTGGGTGACATTTTTTGGGGATCTGTGGATGACACTAATGGGGATCTGTGGATGACACTAATGGGGGATCTGTTGATGACACTGATGGGGGATCTGTGGATGACACTGTTATGGATGATCTGTGGGGTTGCCCAGGCGGCTAGGCCCTTCACTGTAGTTATTAACCCCATTCAGCAGTCCCCCATTCACTGAAGGGGGTGGCTGCTGAAAGGGGTTAATAACTACTGTGAAGGCCCCCCCCCTGGTGGTGATGAGGGCGGGGCTTCATGGGGTGGGGGCATGACTTCATGTGGGCTTGTGCCCCAGATCTCTTCAGACTCTAGCAACGCCCCTGGTGGAGATGCTTGGTGACGATGGTATAGTTGGTGGTGTTGCTGCCACATTCTCTTATTTGCGGTGTGGCAGGTGCCACTGTCACTTCAGATATTATTATATTCTACATTCTTTTTTTTAAACAAAAATCAGCATGGTAATGATCGAGTAATATGCAAATATACAGGCGTGGGTCAAAAATGAATATATAGTACTATAGAATATAGTGCTATATATTCGTTTTTAGAATATTCATCATTTTTTCCATCTGAACACATGATTCCTCCCTGCTTCTTGCTTGTCGGCTAACGAGTCATTGGCCCACAAGCAAATTAAGCATGGAGGAATCATGAATTCAGATGGAAAAAAATGATGAATGTTCTAAAAAATGAAAAAAATAGCACTAAATTCAAAATAGTTCTATATATTCGTAATGACGAATATTCGTCATTTCTTTATATCTGAAGTCACGATTCCTAATTGTTTAAGTTGCTTGTGGGCCAATGACTCTTTGGCCCACAAGCAAGAAGCAGGAAGGAATCATTTGTCCAGATGGAAAAAAATAAAGAATATTCGTCATTGTGAATATATAGCACTATATTCTAAATATTCGCGAATTCTCGAAGTGCCGATATTCAAGATTAAAATTCGCTATTCGAATATTCACGCTCAACACTAGTTGGCACCTGTGTTTCATCATCATTAGAGACATGCTGCGGTGGTCCTCCCATGTCGACATCCTAAAACATAAGTGGTTGGGCATCACTGCATTCAATCTCTTCCACTTCTGGGGCAGGGCTAAGTGGATGGCCCACGGAAACCCTGCTAGCAGAGTCATCAAAAAGCATAAGAGACTGCTGCATAGAGATGGCCTTGCGGTTCGCCCGGCGGTCGCTTTGCGGCAAACTTTGCTCGTTCGCTGTTTGCTGAACGGGCGTACATATGGCGATATTCGCGCCCGCCATATTTTTTTAGATTGTGAAGAATATTGACTCATGACACATCCATCAGGTGGTACAGGACAGCCAATTGAGACATTTCAGCACATGGACATACCCCCTACCTTATAAATAAACCCGATCTGGGCGCCATTTTACATTCAGTCTTTAAGTAGGGAGAGGTTCCTGTGTGGAGCAGGGACAGACTGTTAGGGACGCAAAATGCTAGCTAATAGGGCCACAAAAGTCCTTTTAAGGACTGGTATAGGTGTGCTATCAATAGGTGTGACATCCCAGGGGGGAGGGGGGTATGATATACTTATAATATACACTCACCTAAAGAATTATTAGGAACACCTATTCTATTTCTCATTAATGCAATTATCTAGTCAACCAATCACATGGCAGTTGCTTCAATGCATTTAGGGGGGTGGTCCTGGTCAAGACAATCTCCTGAACTCCAAACTGATGTCAGAATGGGAAAGAAAGGTGATTTAAGCAATTCTGAGCGTGGCATGGTTGTTGGTGCCAGACGGGCACAATCTGCTCAGTTACTGGGATTTTCACGCACAACCATTTCTAGGGTTTACAAAGAATGGTGTGAAAAGGGAAAAACATCCAGTATGCGGCAGTCCTGTGGGCGAAAATGCCTTGTGGATGCTAGAGGTCAGAGGAGAATGGGCCGACTGATTCAAGCTGATAGAAGAGCAACGTTGACTGAAATAACCACTCGTTACAACCGAGGTATGCAGCAAAGCATTTGTGAAGCCACAACACGCACAACCTTGAGGCGGATGAGCTACAACAGCAGAAGACCCCACCGGGTACCACTCATCTCCACTACAAATAGGAAAAAGAGGCTACAATTTGCACGAGCTCACCAAAATTGGACTGTTGAAGACTGGAAATCTGATGAGTCTCGATTTCTGTTGAGACATTCAAATGGTAGAGTCCGAATTTGGCGTAAACAGAATGAGAACATGTATCCATCCTCTGATGGCTACTTCCAGCAGGATAATGCACCATGTCACAAAGCTCGAATCATTTCAAATTGGTTTCTTGAACATGACAATGAGTTCACTGTACTAAAATGGCCCCCACAGTCACCAGATCTCAACCCAATAGAGCATCTTTGGGATGTGGTGGAACGGAAGCTTCGTGCCCTGGATGTGCATCCCTCAAATCTCCATCAACTGCAAGATGCTATCCTATCAATATGGGCCAACATTTCTAAAGAATGCTATCAGCACCTTGTTGAATCAATGCCACGTAGAATTAAGGCAGTTCTGAAGGCAAAAGGGGGTCCAACACCGTATTAGTATGGTGTTCCTAATAATTCTTTAGGTGAGTGTACTTTCTAAAATAGAAAGTATATTATAGTGCAATTATATTGTGCAGCAGTTGTGTGCGGTTCTGATGCGATACTGCAGCTATACAGAGAGACAAACACTATTGGAACAAATAATTTCTACTGGTATGATTTACCAGTTGCCCCCCAAAAATTTTTATTGAAGCAGGGGTGTTATTTACGCTAAAATCATTTGCAGTCATTTCTTGTGAAATAGTATATGGCGGTATTTCAGTAATACACAAAACATTTAAACACACTGCACGGTTGCATTAATTTTTGGTGAAAGAGTATAGGGGCTGTGGTGATTAGCTGTACAAATGGTAGGCAGTCGGCAGGATTGGATGCAACATAAGGGTTTTATTGGAAAAAAACACAACTCAAATTTGTTCCAACAGGATGGCTTGGCTTCAGCCCATCAAAGTTCAGTCACATAAAGCACTTATCTTCAGCCCTTATGTGTCATATAACAGTTCAATTTTTAAACAGGCAAAAATACAGGAGTCACCTTTGTGCAGAATCTTGTATTTTCCCTTCTCAGAAACACTGTGGAGAGGAATGCTCCTAAGTCCTCTGCAGACCAACACCAAACACACACTGACAGTGTGTCTTTTAAATTAGCTTCCAGCTGGGTGAGGTGGTAACACAGGAGATGGAGTACGGGAGTGACCTTCCCACCCAAACTCTTTAGTCACTACTAAATCCCGGACCCAAATTCCAGCTACCAGAAACTCAGCAATCTAACATCACTGGTTGCCATTTACCTCCGGAATTTACATCAATGAGAGCAGCAGCCTCAGTGACACATACTTACCATCAATAACCTCACCCTTTGGATGCTTACAGGGCTTACTGTATTTCATAAAAAAAATTTAAATACATACGCACTGCTGGTGAAAGCGTATAGTGGCCTATTTCAGTCCAAGAAGAAATATATATTTTCAGTTCACTTTTGCAGTTATTTCTGTTGAACACATATAGGGACGTATTTTAAAAAAAAAGAAAAATATATTCTCAGTTCACTTCTGCAGTTATTTGTGTTGAAAGTGTATAGTGGCCTATTTGAGTCCAACAAGAATTATATATTCTCAGGTCACTTCTGCAGTTATTTCTGGTGAAAGCATATAGGGGCATATTTCAGTACTACAAGAAAAATATATTCTCAATTCACTGTTGCAGTTTTATCTGGTAATGCCTTTACTGGCGTATTGCAGTATAAATGTCACGGGTAGGTGTCACGGGTAGGAAGATAGAGTGGAAGTGCACCCCCTGGGCTGCCACCCTCACCCCTGTCCCTGCCTGCTTGCGCTGCCCGCCCTAGGTGACGGGGAGTAACTGGGCGACGGTCCCTGACCTGCGTTCGTGCAAGCAGAGAAGATAGAGACAGCAAGGGAAGCGGACAGCCAAACGAGAAGTAGCTACGGAGAGGACAGAGAGGTAGACAAACAAGGTACCCAAAAACGGGAAGGGCAAGGCGGGTTAACTAGCCGAGGTCAGTCCAGGAGGTCACGTCAGTACAAGGGAGGAGGCAGAGACAAAATCCGAGAGCGCGCCGAGGTCAAAATCCAGGAGGTAGCGTCAAGGTCCAAGGAGCAGGCAGAAGGGGTGTCAGGAAACAAATCAAGGGTTAATACCAGAGGTCAGATAATAATAATAATACACAGCCTAAGGGCCGAAAATCACAGGCAACCCGTGGCCAGCAGGTTGCCTGTTTAAATAGTGGAGGGAAGGGGTCATGTGACGTGGCCAGCGTCACATGATCCCTCCTCCCTGACAGTAGCCGAGCGCCGAGTGCCTAGCTCGGCGATCAGCCCCACCTGGTCCCTATGGTGACGGGGAACGCCGGCCGCTCCTGCAGGAGGAGTGCGGCCGAACATACCGCATCCCCCGTCACCATGACCACCGGGACGCCGCAGACAGGAGAGCGCAGCTGGACGCCAAGAATGTCCTGGCTGCGCGAGATCGGGGGTCGGCGGCGGCGCAGGGAACGAGAAGCCCGCCGCCTGCCTCTCGGGACAAAAAAAAAAATATATATACATTCGCCATTCGCTGGTGCACTTATATGTAGGAAAACCTATATTGACGTATATCAGTAGAAAAAGAAATATACATTTGCTGCTGCACTTATATCTTGATATATATTCAGCTTTCATTGTTGCAGTTATATGAGGTAAAGCCTTTAGTGGCGTATTTCTTTGCAAAAATCAAGATATATTCAGTGTTCAGCGCTGCAGTTATATGTGGAAAAGTTCTTTTTGCAGTATGGACTGAATTACATTGTGTTAAAATTTCGTATTTACGTTTCACACACTGCGCACTTACGTGACGACGTCCATAAGAGCGGTGCACCAATACAGGTGAATACACTATGCACTAACCCTGCACAAAAATGCTAAATATCTCACACCAGCCCGCATCTATCTACGGTATTGCTTACTGGACACTACGGGGACATTTCTGCAGCACAGAAACCGCATGAGGTCCGCGTCTCGATCTTCCAGCGCGGACGTACTTCCTCCGCTACGTCCCGTTCACTTCAGAAAAAAATATTGTATTCGGCGTTAAGCGCTGCACTTATATGCGCTAAAATCTTTTGTGAATTCTTTTGGTGGAAATAAAGATTTCCACCTCCTCCATTAACTTCCTCATCTCTTCATTAACATCGGACACACTAACTTTACACCCCCCACCCCCAGCTATATATCTAAGTGGTTTCTGCACCACCTAGGAGCGAATAAAGGTAAATGATACTGCCTGCCTGTTAAAGGGTACTACAGCATGATACCACAATACATTTGATATGACATTTAGCAAGAATTTAAAGTGCCCACATATAGCACATAGTGGGACACTGCATCAAGATGAATCAGGCGTGGATCAGCCAGGATTTCAACACACCAATGCCTGATGCATCAGACTAGATCATCCATGGTGCCACACCAACACTTTGACAAAAGAGAACGATTTCTTCTGGCTACATGACTCAGCTACTATTCTGATGCTACCACCCGCCTGATGCTAACATCTGATGCTAAGTGCTCCTTCCCGTCACCCACGATCTTCAGAGGGTACTGGTATTGCCACCCACCTCCACACTTTGTCACCTTGCGACTCTGTGGCCTCCTGATGCTGCTGCCACCTTCAGACTCTGTCATTGTGCAACTCTGTGGTCTGCTCATGCTGCTGCCACATCCACACTCTGTCATTGTGCCACTCTGTGGTCTGCTCATGCTTCTGCCACCTCCAGACTCTGTCATTGTGCCACTCTGCGGCCTCATAATGCTGCCGCCACCTCCAGACACTGTCATTGTGCCACACTGCGGCCTCATTTTACTGCTGCCACCTCCACACTCTGTCATTGTGCCACTCTGAGGACTCCTCATGCTGCTGCCACCTCCAGACTCTGCCATTGTGCCACTCTGTGGTGTGCTCATGCTGCTGCCACCTCCACAATCTGTCATTGTGCAACTCTGTGGTGTGCTCATGTTGCTGCCACCTCCACACTCTGTAATTGTGCCACTCTGTGGCCTCCTAATGCTGCTGCCACCTCCAGACTCTGTCATTGTGCCACTCTTCGGCCTCCTAATGCTGCCGCCACCTCCACACTCTGTAATTGTGCCACTCTGCGGCCTCTTAATGCTGCTGTCACCTCCAGACTCTGTCTTTCTGCCACTCTTGGTCTCCTCATGCTGCTGTCACCTCCAGACTCTGTCATTGTGCCACTCTTCGGCCTCCTAATGCTGCCGCCACCTCCACACTCTGTAATTGTGCAACTCTGCGGCCTCTTAATGCTGCTGTCACCTCCAGACTCTCTCATTGTGCAACTCTGCGGCCTCCTAATGCTGCTGCCACCTCCACACTCTGTCATTGTGCCACTCTGCATCCTCCTAATGCTGCTGCCACCTCCACACTCTGTAATTGTGCCACTGTGCGGCCTCCTAATGCTGCTGCCACCTCCAGACTCTGTCATTGTGCCACTCTTCGGCCTCCTAATGCTGCCGCCACCTCCACACTCTGTAATTGTTTCACTCTGCGGCCTCTTAATGCTGCTGTCACCTCCAGACTCTGTCATTGTGCCACTCTGTGTTCTCCTCATGCTGCTGCCACCTCTACACTCTGTCATTGTGCCCCTTTGCAGCGTCCTGATGCTGCCACCACCTACAGACTCTGTCATTGTGCCACTCTGTGGTCTCTTTGTGCTGCTGCCACCTCCACACTGTCATTGTGCCACTCTTTGGCCTCCTCATGCTGCTTCCACCTCACCACCATGTCATAGGGCCACTCTGTGGACTTCTCATGCTGTTCACTCCCTCCCCACTTCATGACTCGGCCACTATTTTACCTTTCGGCCTGGCTGATATCATCATTTATTTGACCCTTTTTCTGCTCTGTCAGAAGAAAGGAAAAAATTAGACGCACAACAGATCCTGTTTGTGTAGCAGCTGTAACGCCTGTATGGTCCCATCAGTATTGGCTTGTGATTTGTTAGCCAAAAGCAGGAGTGGGTACAAAACACAGAAGACATGCAAATATTCCATTCAAGTGTTATCTCTGTTTTGAAACTTGGCATTAGCAATACTGATGGATTACTGACCAAATTCTGACCGAGTGAAGGCGGATGCACCACAGAAAGGGGGTTATTGTTCTGACGGATGAGAGGAAGGGCAAAATAATCTGTGACGTCTACACAAACTTACTGCTGACACCCTCTCCACTCTATCGGGGGGCTCTACTTTTATATAAGCGTTTAATAGAACATGTTCTGTAGACATCTATGTTGAATCCGCTGACAACGATGTAAAATGAATGCACTTCTTCTTGGCGCTAACATCGACCTGTAAGGCTGAGTTCACACTTTCTTTGGTCAGTTTTGGCTCCGTGACTGCCGAAATAAGTGAAGTGTGCAGTGATTCTAAGAGCGACACCTGTCATCTGCGTGTCATACTGACTCACAGTATTATTTCACTACCACAGCAGACTCCCTATGCATGTTTCTGAAAGGCACAGTGTTCTACACCACTATAGAGGCTCTCTTCAGCCAGGAAATAGCCTTTTTATGACGCGATTCTCCGCAAACAAATTCAGATCGAACCAAATTTAAAAAAAAAAAATTGGGCAAACCGGCGAATCTAATTTTATAATTGTAATTGGTTCCCTATTTTGTTTCAGTCATTTTATTATATAATTTTTATAGTTTCGACTTTGAATTGTTCTATTGATTAATTTCTTGCATACTGATTTGAATATATCTTTACACTCCTGGTTTTAAATTTGTCTTTTTTGGTTATCCTTTCTGCTTTTCTTTGGTCATATGTAGAGTTAAGCGGACACCTGGATGTTCGGGTTCGACGGGTTCGGCCAAACTTCAAAAAAAAGTTTGAGTTCGGGACCCGAACTTGACCCCGAACCCCATTGAAGTCAATAGGGACCCAAACTTTTGAGCACTAAAATGGCTGTAAAAATGTCATGGAAAGGGCTAGAGGGCTGCAAATGTCCTCAACATGTGGTTAAGAGCATGGCAAGTGCTCTGCAAACAAATGTGGATAGGGAAAAGACTTAAAATAACAAAATCTGTAAAAATAAAAAAATAATAATCTTGATCTAGGAGGACCAGGTCCATATGGAGTAGGAGGTTGAGGAGGCGGTGCATGTGGCGGTGTAGGTGGAAGTGGTGGTGGAGGAGGAGGAAGTAGCCTACACTGCTTTTTGGTTTAAAATGTATTTATATATTTTTTAAATTAGGGTACACCCCATGACACCTTCCAGTCATGCTAAACACACGTTCAGACAATACACCGGCTGCAGGGCAGGCCAGGACCTCCAAGGCGTAAAGGGCAAGCTCAGGCCATGTGCCAAATTTGGAAACCCAGAAGTTGCAGGGGCTGACCCCTGTCAGTTAGTTTGTGTAGGCGTGTGCATACTTACTGCCCCACCCACCATGTCGCACATCCCCGTGATGTTCACAATCCAATTTGATATCTGCTCTATCAACTTTCGATGTTCTTTTATGCGCCTACCATGGTGATTACGGGTGGCTGGGAATCAGGGTTCCAGGCCGGAGAGGGAGCGTGAGAAAAAGAGACCAAATTTAAGGGAGATAAATTTATTTTAAAAAATTGGGATCGAGAAGAAATGTGGGAAAAGCTATTGAGGCGCAAATCTGGGACAAATTACATAAGCCCAAAAGAGTCAAGCGGAATTGTGGGAAAAGCTATTGAAGCCCAAATGTTGGCCAAAAGAGTATAGCAGAAATGTGGGACAAAGTATTGAAGCTTAAATGTGGTACAACTTGTTTAAGTCTAAGCATTAAATCAAAGGAGCAGTTCAGAAATTTTATTCCCTGTCACCTATACAGAGCAGGGGTTTATTCACGACTAAAATTGTATAATGTCAACCCAAGAATGTAACAGAAAAATTACAGAAATGAATTATCCTGTCTACTTGGTAGAGCAGGGGTCTATGACAGAAAACAATTGTTTATTGTCACCCGAAAATGTAAAATAAAAATTATTGAAATTTATTAAGCTGTCAACTAGGTAGAGGAGGGGTATAATACACCTAAAAATTGGTGAATGTGACCAAAAAATGTAACTGACAAATCTTATATTTTTTTTTTTACCGGTCTAATAGGTATAGCAGTCGTACTTCACAACAAAAAATTGCAGAATTTCACCAGAAAACGTAACTGCCAATATATAGATTTTTTTTTTTACCGGTCTACTAGGTATAGCAGTCGTACTTCACAACAAAAAATTGCAGAATTTCACCCGAAAATGTAACTGACAATTTATTTATTTTTTGTTAACCGGCCTATTAGGTATAGCAGTGGTACTATACACCCTAAAAATTGGTGAATTTCACCAGAAAATGTTAATGATAATTTATTTTTATATTTTTAACCGACCTACTAGGTATAGCAATGGTACCATACACCCAAAATCTGGTTAATTTCACCAGAAAATGTAAATGACAAAGTAGTGAAATGATATAAAATAAAACATAGAAACATAGAATGTGTCGGCAGATAAGAACCATTTGGCCCCATCTAGTCAATATACTGAAAACACGTAAAAAAAAAAATATTGATTTATGAGGTGGAGTTCATATGGAGTAGGAGTTTGAGGAGGCGGTGGACGTAGCAGAGTAGGTGGAAGCGGCGGTGGAGGAGGACGAGATTGCCAACTTAGGTTTTTGTTTTTAATTTAATATTGTCAAATTAAGGTACACTCCAAAAGAGTGTGAAATATCCAAAATACTAACATGAGCAATTGTGCTGCAGTATAACAATAGCTGGTTAGTGCCGGTATACATGTCTATTCTTCACAAGGTACGGACAAGTCCTGAGAGATCCATGCCTGGTTCATTTTAATGAACGTGAGCTTGTCCACGTTGGCTGTGGACAGGCAACTGCGCTTGTCTGTGATGACACTTCCTCCCGTGCTAAACACACATTCAGATAATACACTGGCTGCAGGGCAGGCCAGCACCTCCAAGGCGTAAAGGGCAAACTCAGGCCATGTGCCCAATTTGGAGACCCCGAAGTTGAAGGGGGTAGACCCGTCATTCAGTATGTGTAGGAGTATGCACACATACTGCTCCACCATGTCCACCTGCTAAGACGTTCCATATCAGCTGGTGGTGCTGGTTGTTGTGGCGTGCTGACAAAGCTTTTCCACATGTCGGCCATGCTAACCCTGCCTTCTGAGGTGCAGGCGGTGCCCCAGCTGCATTGGTGACCTCTTCCTCGTCCTCTGCCTTCGCCTTGTGCTTCCACTGTGCCCCCGCTGTCAGGTTGGAATGCCACCAGCAGCGTGTCTATCAGCGTACGCTTGTACTCGCGCATCTTACGATCACGCTGCAGTGAGGGAATTAAGGACGGTACGTTGTCTTTGTAACAGGAATCCAGCAGCGTGGCCACCCAGTAATCAGCACAAGTTAGAATGTGGGCAACTCGGCGGAATGTTGCGGAGACACTGCAGCATGTAATCGCTCATGTGTGCCAGGCTGCCCAGAGGCAACGAAAAGCTGTCCTCTGTGGGAGGTGTATCGTCTGTGTCCTCTGCATCCCCCCATCCACGCACCAGTGATGGCCATGAGCTGGTCTGGGTGCCACCCTGCTGTGAACATGGTTCCTCCTACTCCTTCTCCTCATCCTCCACCCCGACATCCTCCAGAACTATGGCCTGGCTGGACAATTGTGTACCTTGGGTTTGTGGGTGCAGGAACCCACCCTCGGAGCCACTTGAGAATGACTGGCCGGAAACCCTACAAAATGATCCCTCTTCCTCCTCCTCCTCCTGTGCCACATCCTCTTCCATCATCGCCAAGAGCGTTTTTTTCAAGGAGGCATAGAAGTGGGATAGTAACGCTGAGAACCGCGTTATCGGAACTGGCCATGATGGTGGAATACTTGAAACAGCGCAACAAGGAACATAGGTCTCGCATGGAGGCCCAGTCATTAGTGGTGAAGTGGTGCTGTTCCGCTGAGTGACTCACCCGTGCGTGCTGCAGCTGAAACTCCACTATCGCCTGCTGCTGCTCGCACAGTCTGGCTCGCATGTGCAAGGTGGAGTTCCACCTTGTGGGCACGTCGCATATGAGGCGGTGAGCGGGAAGGCCAAAGTTATGCTGCAGCGCTGACAGGCAAGCAGCAGCAGGGTGAGAACGCCGAAAGCGCGCACAGACGGCCCGCACTTTATGCAGCAGCTCTGACATATCAGGGTAAGTTTTAAGGAATCTCTGCACCACTAAATTCAGCACATGCGCCAGGCAAGGGATGTGCGTCAAACCAGCTAGTCCCAGAGTTGCGACGAGATTTCGCATATTATCGCACACCACCAGGCCGGGCTTGAGGCTGACTGGCACCAACCACTCATCGGTCTGTTGTTCAAGGCCCGTCCACAGCTACTGCACGGTGTGGGGTTTGTCCCCCAAACAGATAAGTTTTAAAACTGCCTGATGTCGTTTACCCCTGGCTGTGCTGAAGTTGGTGGTGATGGTGTTTACTGACTGGATGAGGAGCCTGTAGAGGATGAGGAAGCAGAGTAGGAGGAGGAAGCAACAGGAGGCAAACTGAAGCGCCCTGCAATCCTCGGTGGTGGAAGGACATGTGCCAAACTGCTATCCGCCTCAGGCCCAGCCGCCACTGCATTTCCCCAGTGTGCTGTTATGGAGATATAACGGCCCTGACCGTGCTTACTGGTCCACGTATCCGTAGGGATGGATCGCCTTGAAAAGTAGTGGCGGCTGGGCACGACGTACTGTGGGACAGCCACCGCCATAAGGCCTTTAAAACTATCTGTCTCCACCAGACGGAATGACAGCATTTTAAAGGCCAGTAATTTTGAAATGCTGGCATTCAGGGATAGGGATCGCGGGTGGTTGGGGAGGTACTTCCTCTCCATTGTTTGGGAGATGGAGAGCTGAACACTTCCGTGGGACATTGTGGAAATGCTTGGTGACCCAGGTGGTGGTGTTGCTGGCAGATCCTCTGTTTGCGGGGTGGCAGGTGGCACTGTCACTCCAGAGGTGGATGAAGAGGCCGTGACTGCAGCAGAAGAGGAAGCAGGAGCCAGAGACCTTTCTTGGTTTTTGAGGTGTCTACTCCACTGCAGCTCGTGCTTTGCACTTAAATGCCTGGTCATGCAGGTTGTGCTCAGGTTGAGAACGTTTATGCCTCGCTTCAGGCTCTAAATGCACAGCGTGCAAACCACTTGTGTCTTGTCGTCAGCACATTGTCTGAAGAACTGCCACGCCAGGGAACTCCTTGGAGCTGGCTTTGGTGTGCTCGGTCCCTTGCTGCGGTGGGCAGTAGGAGGCGTATTGTCTAGAGGACGGCCGCTCCGCTTTTGCACCCTGCTCCCTCTTCTACTGTGCTGGTGGCTCTGTGCGACCACCGCCTCTTCCTCCGAACTACATAGGTAACTCGCATGACCTTGATTCCATGTGGGGTCGAGGACCTCATCGTCCTCCACATCATCTATTACCCAGTCTTCACCCCTGCCTTCCTTGTCGGTCTGCACATTTTCGAAATCCCCAGCAGTTGGCACCTGTGTTTCGTCATCATCTGAGACATGCTGCGATGGTCCTCCCATGTACTTATCTTGAAAGATAAGTGTTTGGGCATCGGTGCACTCAATCTCTTCCACTTCTGGGGCAGGGCTAGGTGGATGGCCCTGGGAAACTCTGCTAACAGAGTCATCAAAAAGCAGAAGAGACTGCTGCATGACTTGAGGCTCAGACTGCTTGGCCGATTTGCAAGGGGGTGAGGTGAAAGACTGATGGAAATCGGCTACAGGTGCCAACTGTGGTCTTTCAGCAGGAGACTGGGTGGGAGACAATGTGAAGGAACTGGATCCACTGTCAGAAACCCAATCTACTATTGCCTGTACTTGTCTAGAGGACGGCCATTTCGCTTTTGCACCCTGCTCCCTCTTCTGCTGTGCTGGTGGCTCTGTGTGACCACTGCTTTTTCCTCCGAACTACATAGGTCACTCGCATGACCTTGATTCCATGTGGGGTATCGCCTGTACTTGTTTAGGCCTCACCATTCGTAGAGCCGCATTAGGCCCGACCAAATACCGCTGCAGGTTTTGTCGCCTACTCGCACCTGAGGAAGGGTTTTCACTTGTGCGTGTAGCTGGCACCGATCTACCACGTCCTCTCCCTGCAATATGAGCTCCACCAGCAGCACCACGACCTGGGCCACGTCCCTTATTTGACGCTCTCCTCATATTTTTCGAATTTAGGATCTTGCCTTAAATGGGTGTTTAATTAATAGTAGAATAGAACGACAGTATGTAAAGGGTGTATCTCACACGGTCTGAACCAGTGTAGGCCTGAATTAAATATTTCTTTACCCAAAATGGCTGTATTTTAAATCCCTGAATCAAACCCCTGTATGTAGAGGGGGTATCTCACAGGGCCTGAACCAGTGTAGGCCTGAAGTAAATATTTCTTTGCCCAAAATGGCTGTATTTCAAATGGTTGTATTTCAAATCCCTGAATCAAACCCTTGTATGTAGAAACCAACCTCGCCACTGGGTTTTGGAGGGGCCTGGCTACCAGCCTCTTGCCCCAGGATTATGGGCCCTCTCATCAGCCCATGCAAAACTTAAACCCCATGGCGATTTGACTGTGTTTGTGGCATCTGAGCGCTCAGATCCAAGCCATATGGGGACATGTGGGGTTTTGAGATGTGTGACATTTGGTGGCAAGCAGTGGGATGGCGTCCTAGTGTTAGGAGAAGCAGCTCGGAGACACCGTTCATGGATTTACTAAATTGAGGGCAACGCTAGTATCCGTACAGCGCCCCTGGCTACAGCAGGATGGAATCGGCTAGTCTTCGGACAGCTCTCTATGAAGAGGGGGAGGAGGCAGCCGCAGACTACAGGGATGCAGACAGAAAGGAAGTCTGGTATGATGCCCTGGAAAATGCCCAGCGGCGGCGAGGTGAGAGTCTCCCCAGTTATGAGCAGCAGCTACAGAAGCGTGTGGCGATGCGGATGGGTCTCTTGGGAGAGCAGCCCCTGGATGACTGGGTAACAATGCTCCAGAGCCTGGTATGTAAGGAGCTTTGGCTAGAGGACGCCTACCAGGCCCTAAGGTGGCATGTCATTCAATATTCCCCCTGGACAGCTGAGCATGACAAGCCAGAGGGAGAGGAGTTTTATAGTCCGGGCTTGTTATGGGAGTCCTTTGCAGAGCCTGACTTCGGGAGCCCGGCACAGTCCAGACTTCAGAACATCTTCTATGAGAGGGAGGCTAGGCTGGATTGGGATGACCCCCATGAGGTAGAGAAAGACCTGGCTCACCTAGCAACCCTGGAGTGGGAACTGGAGCAGGACTACCGAGATCTCTTCCACTCCATTGAGAGGGCTCAGCGAGAGAGCAGAGTGTCAGACCCAGGTCCAGAGCCCTTCAGCTGGAAGGATATTGTGGAGGTGTTCTGGGAAGACCCAACTGAAGTATCCCCTGCTTCAGTGTTAGCTACAGAGGTAGGGGACCTCATAGACTGGTCCTGGGGGAAAACCCATATGGAGATGGGACTGAGATCTCTCCACCGGCCCTACAGGGATGCTGGGCAGTCGGTCCAGATCCCCAACGGCAGCCAGAGTTTCAGGGAGTAGGGACAGTTGGTCCTGCTCCCCAGCAGCAGTATGTTTTGCAGGGAGAGGAGAGCATCATCTCCATTCCCCAGCGGCAGTGTGTTGTAAAGAGAGAAGAGACAACCGATCTCTCTCCCCAACCACAGGGGGACAGCACCCCTAACTCCGATGGTGCAGATGGGACCGCGGTCTCTGCACCAGGCCTACCGGGATGCTGGACGGCCGGTTCAGATCCCCCACCAACCCTGCAGGAATGCCAGGAGGAGGAGGTAAGCGATTCCTCCTCTCCACAGCCGATCTGCAACAAGGTCCTGGGGATAGGATTCCCTGACCACATCCCAGCAGAAGAGCTGGCATCTGGGCAGAGCGCAGTCGGCCTCTGCCCTCCCCTATCCTCTTCTCCAGAGGCTGACTCTCCACAGGCTACCCCAGCAGAAGAGCTGGCATCTGGGCAGAGCGCAGTCAGCCTCTGCCCTCCCCTATCCTCTTCTCCAGAGGCTGACTCCCCACAGGCTACCCCAGCAGAAGAGCTCCCATCTGGGCAGAGCGCAGTCAGCCTCTGCCCTCCACTATCCTCTTCTCCAGAGCCGGACATCCCACAGGCTACCCCAGCGGAAGAGCTGGCATCTGGGCAGAGCGCAGTTGGCCTCTGCCCTCCCCTATCCTCTTCTACAGAGGCTGACTCCCCACAGACTACCCCAGCAGAAGAGCTGGCATTTGGGCAGAGCGCAGTCAGCCTCTGCCCTCCTCTATCCTCTTATCCAGAGCCTGTCTCCCCACAGGCTACCCCAGCAGAAGAGCTGGCATCTGGGCAGAGCGCAGTCGGCCTCTGCCCTCCTCTATCCTCTTATCCAGAGCCTGACTCCCCACAGGCTACCCCAGCGGAAGAGCTGGCATCGGGGCAGAGCGCAGTCGGCCTCTGCCCACCAAGTACCTACAGCTCCAAGCTAGAGAGCAACAAGGAAGCAAGGAGTAGCAGATGCCCCCTCAACAGCTGGGGACATTCAGAACAGAGCCAGGCTCCAAAATTCAACAGGTCCAGTATTGGGTTGTGGGTGGACTGCCAGACTAACTCAGGTACTGACCGTGAGGTCAGGTATCTGGTTAGTCTTCCCTGGGAGGGGGAGATATGTGGCGAAACCAACCTCGCCACTGGGTTTTGGAGGGGCCTGGCTACCAGCCTCTTGCCCCAGGATTATGGGCCCTCTCATCAGCCCATGCAAAACTTAAACCCCATGGCGATTTGACTGTGTTTGTGGCATCTGAGCGCTCAGATCCAAGCCATATGGGGACATGTGGGGTTTTGAGATGTGTGACAGAACCATCTGTCTGTGTAATTGTATTGTATGTTATGTGAGGGTACCCAGTTAGCTCATTTTATTGTATTCATGTTGTCTGAGTGCCATTCACCTAATAATATGCATTCAGACTTGAGCTGTCTGGGAATGTGTTAAATGTCTATGTGTATTGTAAAGGGTGGGACATTGTATGTTTGAGTAAGTGATGTCTGTTCCATTGTCCCCACGTGTGTATTGGCCATTCCCCTTTGTCCTGAGAGATAATTGAATTGCTCCTCGGGTGTCTCCAGGGCAGAGAGGAGGAAACCATGATGCATTGTGGGGATGTGTTGTAATATATTGATTGGTTGTATTTCAAAACCCTGTGGGCAGTACTATGTTTTTGGTTTGTGAATAAAAGAGGCTGTACGTGAAGTACAGTCAGTTCCTGTTTTACCCTTTATCATGTTGAGGCTGATGTTTGGGTAACTGATCGACGCTGGGGATTGCTATACGCTGGGAGATTTGCTATACTCCCCTGGCTATAACTACTAGCTCTTTTAAGGGCTGTTCCTGCTCTCTGGTTTTAGGAGAGGTTCACCCACTGGAGCCTGGTCGTAGGTCCAGAGTGGGTAGGAGACGGTGAGACCTCAACCAAGCTTCGGCGGTTTGTGGGGTCTGCAGTGCGTACGGTGTCAAGTGGAGTGCTTGGAGTCCTCGGAAAGCACTAGGAGCAGCTATCAACGGAGGTACCCGGTTGGGGTGCTAGGCGTTCCGTTACAGGGTGTATCTCACACGGCCTGAACCAGTGTAGGCCTGAATTCAATATTGGTGCACCGAATGGCGGTATTTAAAATCTCTGAATGTAACCCAAATGTATTAAGGGTGTATCTCACAATGACATCTGCATCAAAGGAATACTGTTTTTTGAAAAAAAAAGTGTGTTTTTTAAACCCCAGAAAATGATGGGTGTATTTCTAGCTTAAATTGCACACCGACTAATCCAGATGTTGTAGATTGCCCAAAAAATTGGGATTTGCCATGTCCCAAAAGCTCCGATGCAGTGCTGGTGCATTGAGCTTGCATAAAATGGCCGCCGCCGCCACCCACCTAACTAACAGAATTATAAAAGTTTATTTTTTTTTGGTCAATGAGCTCAGGGCAGGGTAAAACGATAGTGCCCTGCACCCACACAACTGTTTGTCTGTAGATCGCTGAGTTAGATTCTCTCCTATTCGCTCCCTGAAATCAAAAGTCCAGCAGCATGCTCTCCCTACACTTGTAACAGCAGAGTGACGTGCAGCGCTACGTGACTCCAGCTTATATAGAGCCTGGGTCACATGCTGGACTGGCCAATCACAGCCATGCCATTAGTATGTTCAGGTTCGGGTCCGGGGTCCAAAAATCCTAAAGTTCGGTACGAACCCTAACTTTACAGTTTGGGTTCGCTCAACCCTAGTCCTATGGTTAGGTCTGTGAGTTGAGAAATTGCACCTGTTTTACTGTAAGTCACTTTACACCATAGATGCAACCTTGGTCCCTAGCAGAAAAGTGGGTTGTGGTGAATACCTAGGGGGTAACTGTAGACTCTCCTAAGCGGAGCATTGCATGTAGACACGTTGCTGTTTGTTGGCTGTTTTTCCAGTTAGTTATTTCTGTAGTTAGATATGTATGGTTTACCTATTATTTGGTCATGATTACCAAGTACAGCAACCAGTCTTAGATGATGATGCTCTGTTTGAAGATGCACCCAACAAAATACATTAATTTATGGGCAATTGCCACATCTAGTATATTTATTTAATGTTCCCTGTATGGCTTTATTTATGTCTTTATTCCTCAGACTGTATATAATGGGGTTGATCAAAGGAGTAAACACAGTATATAGCAGTGAAAGGATTTTACTGATGGTCAGTGTTTGTCCTCTTGTTGGAATAATATAAACTGTGAACAAAGTCCAGTAAAATATGGAGACCACAATGAGGTGGGAGCTACAGGTGGAGAAGGCTTTCTGTCTACCAGTACTGGATGGAATCCTTAAGATGACTGAAATTATTTTAACATAAGACATAATGATTATTATGGTTGGTATGATCACCGTCGGTATACTCAATAAGTAGATTTCAAGTTGAATGAAATAGGTATCAGAACAGGCCATTTCTATCAGTGGGACAAGGTCACAGAAGAAATGGTCAATGATATTTGGACCACAAAATTTTAACATCAGTGTCATTAGAATGTCAATGAAGGCAGCGGAAAATCCTAACAACCAGCAGATGACAACCAATCTCATACGATATGTAGTTGTCATAATAGAAGTGTAACGGAGGGGATTACAGATGGCCACATATCTGTCATAGGACATCACTGTGAGAAGAAAGCACTCAAATATCTCTGAACCACAGAAAACATAAAACTGAATGATACAGCCAGAAAAAGTAATGGTCCCCCTATTATTCAGTAGGATGTGAAGCATGTTGGGAACAATATCAGTTGTTAATAAGATGTCACTCATGGACAATTGGGAGATGAAAAAGTACATTGGAGTGTGGAGGTTCTTGCTGGTGGACACCAGGGTGATGATCAGGAGGTTCCCACATATTGTTCCATAGTAAACCATGAGGAGAAGACAGAACAGGAATGTTCTTAAATATTGACTGCCTTGAAATCCTAGAAGGATAAACTCTGTGACCACAGTCAGATTGTTCTCCTGCATACAGAACAATCATGTAGATTTCATTGCTAAGACGTTCACTTTATCATAAATTAGGACACATTGTTCTTTATATAATAAAATCCAGAACTTTACTGAGAAGTTCTTGTGCGTTTCATATAACTCTAACCTTCACTGAAAAATACAAGTGCATCTACTCCTACGAACTGGAATATTATTTGTGCTATGACAATGTCATATATCTGGGTGTAACATGAGGTGTGGGGGAGCCATCTGGAAGAATGTTCTAAGCAGGTGTCTCTACATAATTATGTCAGATCTCCTAAGAGTATTAATATCATTGCATTTTATGTATTATGTGCATGTACTACAAATCCCATACGTTTCTATTGGGAGTAGGTGAGCCCTTGATGCTAGTCAGGGCTGTCTCCACCCTTCTTACCTAGGAGGTTTGAGGAGTTAATGGCTGACTGATAAGGAGCAGCTCCTGTAGGGAGATTCTATTCCCTTACAGACTAACAGCAGTTTTATGTACCAGCCCTTACAAGGGAAAAGATCTATAGAGGGTTTAGCCGACGTAAAGGGATTGTGGACTTTGGAAAGAAAGGTAAACATCACTAATCTGGCTTTAGCCTCCTCTGCATGTGGTGGAAACCCTGTAAGTTACAAGCTGCCCACCATAGCCAAAAGGACAGAAAAGCCTGTCTGTTCAGAGACTGTATGCCTATATATCGGATGATATAGTTCATCAGGAACAGGAGAGAGTTGAACAGTTTGATTGTAAGAGGGAGAATCAAGCCTTCATATACAACCTTTGGGAGCTATTGGAAGGAACTGTAAAGTATGAATATTATGGGAAGAGTTTGTGCAGTTGACCTATGGACTGGCTTCAGTAAAGTACCGTGGATCTGTTACCAAAATTAGACTCTTTATCAGGGACCCAGCCTTGCACCCTAAACTTCAACATCAAAGGCACCTCAACCGCCTTTAGACAGGAGGACCCCAGAACTGGAGCGTGAAGCAAATGGAACCAGTGCATCCCTTCCCGTCACTGCACACCGGCTCAGGGAGCTTCAGGAAACCGTGAGTACTGACTACTACACCTAATCGCCCACCCACACTCACTGCAATAACATCTCTACATATTTTTTTTTTAACATAAGTTTTATCTCCTCCCCTTCCCCAAGGCGTGTCGTGAGTTTTCAAATTATTTTTATGTGTTTTTCATGGCTTTGGGAGGCATTGCTTCCTCCGCCTATGAAAAAAATCCCTAAACAAAGTCATGCCCAGAGCATGCTCCACTGAGACAAAAACAAACCAAAGGTGATGAAAAGTGCCACAAAGCAAATTCATTGTTTTTTAGGAATTAACCCGTTCCCAACCACACACCGTAAATATACAATGGACAACAGTCGGTTCTTTAAAGGGTTCCATAGGAACACAGTTATATATTCTCATAGACTCTAATGAACTAGTTTTTTTGAGTCTAGGAGAGTATCAATTGATTGATTGCTTGTTCCAGTTTTATAGGGGAAATATTAACTAGTGTAAAAGAAAGGAAGAAAAAGATTTAAAAATTTTAAAAAAATGCAAATTCACATCACCATCCTTTCCCCGAAATAAAAAATAAATAACAAAAAAATAAAACATATACATCATGGGCATCACTACATACGAGAATGCCTGTACTATTAACATATAAAAATATTAATCCCATATGGTGAATGGAATAATGGAAATAAGACATCAAATTCGCTGATTTGCCCTTTTTTTGTCACTTCACCTCCCAATTTTTTTATACAAAATTACCATATTTTTCACCCTATAAGACGCACTGGCCCATAAGACGCACCTAGGTTTTTGAGGAGGAAAATAAGAAGGTGTGCTTTTGATGGGTTTTGAACTAATGGTGGTCTGTGCATGACACTACTATGGGGGATCTGTGGATGGCACTGTTATGAGGGGGATCTGTGGATGGCACTGTTATGGGGGGATCTGTGGATGGCACTGTTATGGGGGGGTGATCTGTGGATGGCACTTTTATGGGGGGGTGATCTGTGGATGGCACTGTTATGGGGGGGATCTGTGGATGGCACTGTTATGGGGGGTGGATCTGTGGATGGCACTGCTATATATGTGTCACCCACAGATCCCCCACCCCATAACAGTGCCATCCACATATCCCCCACCCCATAATAGTGGCATCCACAGATGCCCTAATATACCATAGCTAAACCTGTGGGAGGGGGAGGGAGGAGGGGCCGGTCAGGTCACTGTACTCCGGCCCCACCGCTCACTCACTGCTTTATTGCGTAAACCTTTTATAATAATAACTTTATGTGACGTTCCGATCCCCAGTCCCATCTGTACTACTTACTAAATGTCCTGTAGCAGGCAGAGCTTTATTCATAAAGTAGGCGGCGCAGGCACGTGACGTCAGTGAGTTACGGCTGGGCGGCCGCCCTGCTCTGCCTGCTACAGGACATTTAGTAAGTAGTACAGATGGGGCTGGGGATTGGAACTTAAATTAAGTTTATTAATATAAAAGGTTAAGTCAATAAAGTAGTGAGTGGGCGGCGGGGCAGGAGTACAGTGACCGCACCGCCCCGCCGCATTTGCATGACACCGGCCCCTCCTCCTTCCCCCCTCCAGCTGATATATCGCAGTCTGCAATGCTGCAGCATCAAATACTGCGATGTAAAATAGCAGCATTCGCCCCATAAGACGCAGAGGCATTTTTCCCCACTTTTGGGGGGGGGGGGAGTGCGTCTTATGGGTCAAAAAATACGGAATATGAAAAGTGATCAAAAAGTTGTATACATTCCAAAATGGTATCAATAAAAACTATAGATTATCCAGCAAAAATGAGCCCTCACATACAGTGCTGCCCATAATTATTCATACCCCTGGCAAATTTTGACTTAAAGTTACTTTTATTCAACCAGCAAGTAATTTTTTGAGGGGAAATGACATAGGTGTCTCCCAAAAGATAATAAGACAATGTACAAGAGGCATTATTGTGGAAAAAAAAACATTTCTCAGCTTTTATTTACATTTGAGCAAAAAGTGTCCAGTCCAAAATTATTTGGCTATAACAGCAATCAAACGCTTTCTATAATTGCAGATCAGCTTTTTGCATGTCTCCACAGGTATTTTTGCCCATTCATCTTTAGCAATGAGCTCCAAATCTTTCAGGTTGGAGGGTCTTCTTGCCATCACCCTGATCTTTAGCTCCCTCCACAGATTCTCAATTGGATTCAAGTCCAAATGTTGTTGTCTGCTAACCATTTCTTCACCACTTTTGCTGTGTGTTTTGGGTCATTGTCATGCTGAAATGTCCACTGGTGCCCAAGGCCAAGTTTCTCTGCAGACTGCCTGATGTTGTCGTTGAGAATCCTCATGTATTGCTCTTTTTTCATGGTGCCATTTACTGTGATTAGGTTCCCTGGTCCATTCGCTGAACCCCCATCCCCCAAAGCATTATATTCCCACCACCATGTTTGACAGTGGGGATGGTGTTCTTTGGGTTGAAGGCTTCTCCTTTTTTGCGCCAGATGAAGGAAACATCATTGTGACCAAACAATAAAATTTTTGTTTCATCTGACCATAACACAGAAGACCAGAAGTCGTCTTCTTTGTCCAGATGAGCTTTTGCAAAGGCCAAGCGAGCTTTTGTGTGCCTTATCTGGAGAAGTGGCATCCTCCTTGGTCTGCATTGTGCAGTGTCCGTTGGATTGTCTGCCTTGAGACATTGCCACCAGCAGAGCCCAGATTCACCAGGACGACCTTGGTGGTGATCCTTGGATTCTTTTTCACCCCTCTAACTATCCTCCTGGCCAGCACAGGTGTCACTTTTGGCTTCCGACCATGTCCTCTGAGATTTTCCACAGTACGAAACATCTTGTATTTTTTGCTCAAATTTAAATAAAAGCTGAGAAATGTTTTTTTTTTTCCACAATAATGTCTCTTGTACATCGTCTTATTATCTTTTGGGATACATCTATGTCATTTCCCATTAAAAAATTACTTGCTGGTTGAATAAAAGTAACTTTAAGTCAAAATTTGCCAGGGGTATGAATAATTATGGGCAGCACTGTAGCTCCGTAAAGTTACGGGGTCTTTACGGAGCTGAAGCGAATGAGGTCTTCTCGGAGAAGACTTTGACACAGAGTAAGTACGCACCCTCGTTTAAGGCCGCTTTTAAGGACCTTACCAAGGTTTATAAGGAACAAATATCCTCATGGTGGGAGATTCAATCGATAGAGAACTATCTGAAAAATAAGATCGTACCCAGAGGATTGAGGATTACCCTGACCCCAGCAAATAGATGCAGGTCTACTTCTCTGATGAGTAAGTGGGAGGATGAGGCTACCAAAAGCTCTCTGAGATTCATGCATCTTTTGCTGGAAGAAGAAAAGGCTAATCTGGTAAAATTAGATGGGAAATTAAAAGAACAAATTGAACTCACACAGAAATTTGGGGGAGAGACTGAGTTTGCTAACAAGGAACTTGAAGAACACTGTTGACAAATTTCAGTTTCACCTCAAAGAGCGAAAACACCGCCAATTTAACAGGGACCTCCAAGATTTTAGGGATAACTGGGTGTACTCCATGCTAGATCGCAACATACCACAAACGAAACGTCCGGAGGCAGACATTACATCCAGTGATACTGAGGCCTCCGAAAACGAAAGGGAGGGAAATCAGGCATTTAGAGGAAGAGGAAAGGGCTATAGGAAAGCACAAAACTTTAGAGGTAGAGGGGAGAGGAATAATCAGAGAGGCAGGCAAGATCAAGGTGGGTCAGATTTTTTAGATACACCATACCCTCTGCGCAATCGAGGGTCTCAAAAGTCACCACCTCAGACCAACAAGCCGCTAGGCAACGCAACCAGATAATTAACCTCTCCGACCAGTTACTTCAAGATTCAGAAATGAACATACTCTGCAAAGGTCTTTCGTTCATTCCTACCCCTAACTTTAACCTCTTCAATTGGGTTAGAGATATCCATCTCTTTGCTCGAAAACTCAGATGGCGGAAACATTTTGCGCTTATTGCGAAACGAGAGAGCAAAGAGATGGGTATCTCACCTGATATCCTTCAAGATGTCCGCCTCCTGTTCAGTTTGAGTGATAGTACCCCTCATGAGGGTAAAGGTCCCTTCACTGGGCTCAAAAACAAGAGCATTAAAATGCCTCCTCTGGGGGATCCTACATGTATAGACGTTTTCGTCAACCAAGTCTGTCGGGATCTATCTAATCTTACCTCTTTGCAGGGTGGCTTTAATTGTAGTATAAGTGAATATAAAGCATTGCTATATCTTGAGAAAAAGAAGAATCTTACTATCAAACCCTCGGACAAAGGGGGCAATATTGTCCTGATGGACACTAATGACTACAGAAATATGTGCCAGACCCTACTTGATGACAAAGTGACATATGAGAGACTTGGTGGTGATCCTACAGCCGTCTATCAGAGGGATCTAGTTGGTATATTGCGACAGGCCAAGACTGAAAATTTGATATCTGGGGATGAATTTGATTATCTTTATAAAAAATATCCCACGGTAGCCACATTTTACAGCTTGCCTAAAGTTCATAGGGGGGGTACCCCGGTCAAAGGGCGCCCAATTGTGTCAGGTGTAAATAGCCTGACCCAAAACTTGGGGATCTATTTAGATCACATCCTGGTGCCTTTTGTGAAAACACTGCCCTCATACCTGAGGGATACGAGTGACCTTCTTGGTCGTTTAGAGGGAATCAGTCTTGAGGCGGATACATCATTAGCCTCAATTGACGTTGAGCCCCCCTATTCCTCAATACCCCATGAACTAGGTATGAGGGCAGTGCAATCATTCCTCCTTACTAGGGGACAACAGTTTTATCCACACTATGGTTTTGTCCTGCGACTGTTAAATTTTGTCCTCACAAGGAATTACTTCCTTTTTGACGGGGTCCTCTACCACCAGCTATGGGGCACTGTGATGGGGAGTTCATGTGCCCCGTCGTATGCAAACTTGTTCCTGGGCTGGTGGGAGAGGACATTGGTCTTCGGTGATGTTCCCAGCATACACACCCCATGTATCATTACTTGGGCAAGGTTTATCGACGACGTCTTTGTTGTCTGGAAAGGGGGAGAACAAGACTTCTGTGATTTCGTCAAAGGTCTAAATGTGAATAACATCAACATGAAATTCACCTCAGTTTTTGAAAAGGACACTCTGCCCTTTCTTGATATACTGATCTCAAGGGACAAGGAAGGTTTGTTACAAACAAGCACTTTTAGGAAACCCACCTCCACCAATTCACTCCTACATTGGAGTAGCCACCATCCCTTTCCCCTGAAGAGGGGAATACCGGTGGGACAGTACCTGCGCATTAGGAGGAACTGCTCCACCTGGGGGGCCTTTAAAGAGCAGGCCAACGACCTGAGAAGTCGTTTTCGGGAGAGGGGTTATCCTGATAGAGTTCTTAAATTGGCCTTCAAGAGAGCATGTGAGAGTAAGCGAGAGGATCTCCTTTATCCTAAACCGAAAAAAGCTGAGGATGGATGTATACGCCTTATTGGCACGTTTGATGATGCCTCAAACGAGGTCAAACAGATACTGAGGAATCATTGGGAGGTCCTCCTAATTGATCCGGACATCAAAAAGGTGCTCCCCGAGAGGGTACAGGTCACCTATCGCAGGGGCCTTAGCCTCAAGGACCGCTTAGTGCACAGCCACTACAGTGAGGCACGTGATCTTAAAGAGACATGGCTTCAGCGCCCGATCGGTTGCTTTCACTGTAGTGGCTGTGTGGCATGTCGATACATTACACAGGGACGGTCATTCCGCGCTAATGTCACTGGCAAAAACTATCAAATTAAACACTTTATCAATTGCCGCACTAAAGGAGTGATCTATAGAGCAAACTGTATATGTGGCCTTGAATACATAGGAAAAACCACCCGTGAACTGCGACGACGGGTGGGTGAACATCTAAGTGACGTGAGGAATGACAGGGATACATCCCTGGCAAAACATGTCAATACAATGCATGGAGGTGATGTGTCATTTTTGAAATTTATGGGAATTGAAACCATTGCAAGACCAACTAGGGGAGGAGATTGGGATCGGAAGATTTTGCAGAGAGAGACATGGTGGATCTTTCATCTTAAAACAGTGGTGCCTACGGGTTTGAACGAACAATTGTCGTTCAGTTGCTATATAGATCCGTAGTGTCTCTCTCTGACAGATGGGATATATTATCCGATCACATCTTCCACCCCTTGTGTTCGTACAGTACTAACAACAAATATGTATTGGGGGATATAATAAGCTTTCTTTATCTTAAACTTGGTTTGGATACCTATGAAGGATGAGCCCCTTTTTTTTGAAGGGGTGCGATGCTACTGCTTAGTGACGACAGTAATTTTAAGGAACTACCTTATAAACTCCGATATTCCACTTTGTAAACTGTAAACTAGGCAACCAGGTGGAAATTACATTGTATTTAGGTGGTAGCAAAGTTTGAGCAAACTTGCCCTTTGACCTTATCTTTGCACCACAACACACCCGCCTCACACATGCGCAAGATAGAGTGCTTGTCGTTTGATCAGCTACTAGTCAGACGGCCGGTTGCTGGGTTACCTGAAATGCTTGGACCTCGGCTTCATTAAGGAGGCCGATTACCCTGATGGTTGCCTGGCGACAGCACACGCCTCTATACACTGCATCATAGTAAGAAGTGCGGTCATGTGACCTGAAGCCGAACAGCTGAGATACCACATGATGGCGGCGCTGCATGACGTTGAGGGGGCGTATAATAGGGGCGGAGCTACCTAGCCTTTTTAAATGACCCGCAAATGCGGCTCCATTGCCACTGCTACACGCGGGACGCCAAGGAGCACCTTCCACCTACCGACATCTGAGAACAGTTGCCATTTAGAACTGGACAGATAAGTGTACCACGCTGACATACCTGTTTATCACAATGACTCAGTATTGTTAAGCATTTAGCACTGCACAGATCGTCAACTTATGCTGGTGGTTACAACTAGCATGGATCTGCTACACTGCAAACTAAACTGACACTTTGACCCAATGTGATATGTATGTAACCTTATATGTGGTGTGTTCACTATATTTGGATTAAAGTCACAGCGATTTATGCATCTTTATAACGGCTGTGATTAGCGACACAGGATTGTTCTTGATTTGCTATCCGGATTGTGACATATTACCGGATGGCAGTTCATATATAGTCAGGGTCTATACTGGACTCAAGATTATTAATTAGGAATTATCCTGTGTCACGTGTTTTGGCTGGAAGAGGTATCCCCATATCAGGGAGCCTCTCTGATTTAAATTTGTCCCCTGATGAATCAGACATCATTGAGGAAACGCGTCGGGACACTGTATCTCTCTGATAAATACATCTGCACGTGTATGATTTAGACCAGGAGTTGCGGCCCCTTACATCGGCACTGTAACTTTACCTGGACTCCAATCACCACGTCCTTTTTGCCAACTTTAGTGCCCACACCCGGTAGAGATTTAGGTCATCACAGGACCATTTTTTTCTGTCTATCGGGCAAAGCTGGGCAGTCCATCTTCAGGGAGGGTGAATCTAGGGATCTTGCATTAGATAGTGGAGTGAATTAGGTAGAGATAGGGACATCTAGGGATTGGTCCCAGCAGTGTGTCTCTCTACCTTGGTACTCACGTACCCCTCACCCTATCTGTTACATACGCTATCCCTATATATGGTTCCTTCCCATCTCCGTCCATTTATTCAGGAGACTAGTGTAACCAGTGGTTACAAACATTTTCTCCTTTGAGTGTTTATATTTAAGGGCCTATCTTTTATTCATTGACATAAATTAAATGTTAAGTTTTAAATAAAATAAAATAAGCTACCCATAATTTGTTAATTCTCTCTAGACTAAAAGGGTTTAGCCCACTATTTAGTTACTGCAGTCTGACCCACTATGGCAATGCAAAGAAATTTTTTATTTTTTCCAAAGTTTAAATTTTTGAGCAATAAAACATAAGAACAAATATATACATGTTTTATTGTTGCAATCATACTGACCTGAAGAATGAAGGTAACAGGCCAGTTACCTTCAAAAACAAAACCCATAAAACTGTAACGCAAATTGATTATTTTATAATTCCACCCAATTTAAACATTTTTTCCAGCTTCCCACTATAATGTATGCAACCCTAATGGGCCATTAGAACAGACATGCTCAACCTGCGGCCCTCCAGATGTTGAAAAACTACAACTCCCACAATGCCCTGCTGTAGGCTGACAGCTGTAGACTGTTCGCTCATGCTGGGAGTTGTAGTTTTGCAACAGCTGGAGGGCCGCAGGTTGAGCATGCCTGCATTAGAAAGTACATATTTTCTCGCAAAAAAAAAACAAGCCCTAATATGACTGTTAATAGAAAAATAAAAAAGTTATAGCTCTGGGAGTAAAAAACAAAAATGAAAAAAATCGAAAATATCCCAGTCCTGATGGGGTTCAATATTTTTTTCTGATAACTCTTAGGGCTCGTTCACATGAACGTTTTTTGCGTTCCGTATGCGGGCCATGTATTGCTTTCCGTATACGGTCTGTATATGGAACCATTAATTTCAATAGGTCCGCAAAACATGCGGACAGCAATCCATGTGCTGTCTGCATCCGTTGCTCCGTTCCGTGGCCCCGCAAAAATTAAGAGTCATGTCCTATTCTTGTCTGTTTTGCGGACAAGAATAGGCATTTCTATAATGGGCCTCCTGTTCCGTTCCGCAAATAGCGGAAGAAACACGGGTGCTTCCGTGTTTTGCGGATCCTCAATTTGCAGACCGCAAAACACGTCACAGTCGTGTGAACGAGCCCTTAGAAAGAGGTCCTAAAACTGTAAAAACTGCATGTGTAAATTCAAAAAATATCAATCACGGCCTAATTCTCTTCAGACGACAATGGCATGTCAATGGTCGACTAAAATAGTTTCTTGTTAAATTTCACCTCATGAACGATCATTTTGGACCATTTTGATCATCTTTAGAAGTTTAGGGTTACCTTTAAGGATCCCTCACACATTTTTTGACCATTTCAAAACTTGTAAAAATGCCTTGAATTTCAAGCATTTTTTTAATAACTAGTGTTTTAGCAGCCTTTGTATTTTTTAACACTTAGGGTGTCAAAAGACAATCTTAGTCAGCACTTTCTATTAAATAAAGCAAAAGCTCAGGTGTGCATCTCCATGGCTAAAAATACAATCGTAAAAGCAACTAAATTGCAACAGCCCCCTGCAGAAATAGCATACATGAACCAATTCTATATTCATTATATACAATCGTGGCCAAAAGTTTTGAGAATTACATAAATATTGGAAATTGGAAAAGTTGCTGCTTAAGTTTTTATAATAGCAATTTGCATATACTCCAGAATGTTATGAAGAGTGATCAGATGAATTGCATAGTCCTTCTTTGCCATGAAAATTAACTTAATCCCAAAAAAACCTTTCCACTGCATTTCATTGCTGTCATTAAAGGACCTGCTGAGATCATTTCAGTAATCGTCTTGTTAACTCAGGTGAGAATGTTGACGAGCACAAGGCTGGAGATCATTATGTCAGGCTGATTGGGTTAAAATGGCAGACTTGACATGTTAAAAGGAGGGAGATGCTTGAAATCATTGTTCTTCCATTGTTAACCATGGTGACCTGCAAATAAACACGTGCAGCCATCATTGCGTTGCATAAAAATGGCTTCACAGGCAAGGATATTGTGGCTACTAAAATTGCACCTCAATCAACAATTTATAGGATCATCAAGAACTTCAAGGAAAGTGGTTCAATTCTTGTTAAGAAGGCTTCAGGGCGTCCAAGAAAGTCCAGCAAGCGCCAGGATCGTCTCCTAAAGAGGATTCAGCTGCAGGATCGGAGTGCCACCAGTGCAGAGCTTGCTCAGGAATGGCAGCAGGCAGGTGTGAGCGCATCTGCACGTACAGTGAGGCGAAGACTTTTGGAAGATGGCCTGGTGTCAAGAAGGACAGCAAAGAAGCCACTTCTCTCCAAAAAAAACATCAGGGACAGATTGATCTTCTGCAGAAAGTATGGTAAATGGACTGCTGAGGACTGGGGCAAAGTCATATTCTCCGATGAAGCCTCTTTCCGATTGTTTGGGGCAACTGAAAAAAGGCTTGTCCGGAGAAGAAAAGGTGAGCGCTACCATCAGTCCTGTGTCATGCCAACAGTAAAGCATCCTGAGACCATTCATGTGTAGGGTTGCTTCTCATCCAAGGGAGTGGGCTCACTCACAATTTTGCCCAAAAACAGAGCCATGAATAAATAATGGTACCAAAACACCCTCCAACAGCAACTTCTTCCAACAATCCAACAACAGTTTGGTGAAGAACAATGCATTTTCCAGCACGATGGAGCACCGTGCCATAAGGCAAAAGTGATAACTAAATGGCTCGGGGACGAAAACGTTTACATTTTGGGTCCATGGCCTGGAAACTCCCCAGATCTTAATCCCATTGAGAACTTGTGGTCAATCCTCAAGAGGCGGGTGGACAAACAAAAACCCACAAATTCTGACAAACTCCAAGAAGTGATTATGAAAGAATGGGTTGCTATCAGTCAGGAATTGGCCCAGAAGTTGATTGAGAGCATGCACAGTCGAATTGCAGAGGTCCTGGAAAAGAAGGGCCAACACTGCAAATACTGACTCTTTGCATAAATGTCATGTAATTGTCGATAAAAGCCTTTGAAACGTATGAAGTGCGTGTAATTATATTTCACTACATCACAGAAACAACTGAAACAAAGATCTAAAAGCAGTTTAGCAGCAAACTTTGTGAAAACTAATATTTGAATCATTCTCAAAACTTTTGGCCACGACTGTAGAATGAATGTAAGGTACTTAGCAAATATATTTTGATTATAATAATTTGTTCCCACCCACCACGTCAGGGTGACCGCTTTTAGATGGGACCCTACTCTACAACAACTCCTCTCCTTGGGCCAACAGGCCTCAACCTTATTTGTGGAC